>NC_084757.1:15633899-15781399 GCF_033978785.1 Entelurus aequoreus | reverse complement strand
GATCGGATGGGAGTCATCCCTAGCTCCCGGAGGAATTTGGCCAGAGATCAACTAGGGATTTGGCCCCAAATCTCAAGAGAGTTGACCAGAGATGCAAAAGATTTTTGGTCTAGGGTCCACAAGATATTTGTGAGCCAGTCTAGAATTCACAAAAGATCCAGTTCCATAGAAAATTAAGCCGTGAGTCCACGAGTGATTCGGCTTTAGATGGAAAATGGTTTCAGCCCAAGGTCCACAAAGATTTTTGTCTAGGGTCCACAAGATATTTGGTATCTTAATCAAACACATTTAGCTCAGAATTCACAACAAAATTAGATTTTAGCGATTTGGCCGCATGTCCACAAGATCCAGGCTCTGATTGCCAAGAGATTTGGTTCCACTTTCAGACAGCATTCAGCAGTGAATCCACAAGAGATTTGGCCTTTGACGCAAAATACTTTTGTCCCAGGGTCCACAAGGTATACAGCCGCAGGTCCACGAGGGACTTGGCCCAATGAACCGGATGGGAGTCATCCCTAGCTCCCGGAGGAATTTGGCCAGAGATCAACTAGGGATTTGGCCCCAAATCTCAAGAGAGTTGACCGGAGGTGCAAAAGATTTTTGGTCTAGGGTCCACAAGATATTTGTGAGCCAGTCTAGAATTCACAAAAGATCCAGTTCCATAGAAAATTCAGCCGTGAGTCCACGAGTGATTCGGCTTTAGATGGAAAAGGGTTTTGGCCCAAGGTCCACAAAGATTGTTGTCTTGGGTCCGCAGGATATTTGGTATATTAAACACATTTAGCTCTGAATTCACAACAAATTAAGGTTTAGCGATTTGGCAGCATGTCCACAAGTGATCAAGGTTCTGATTTCCAAGAGATTTGGTTCCACTTTCACACAGCATTCAGCCGTGAGTCCACAAGGGATTTGGCCTTAGACGCAAAATACTTTTGGCCCAGGATCCACAAGGTGTTTTGATGTGGCTCCACAATATATTTGGTATCTAAATCACAATACATGTGGCTCTGAATTCACGACAAATTAGTGTCAGGGTTCACTAGGGCTTTGGCCCTGTGTCCTCCAGGGATCCAACCTCTGATTCGCAACAGATTCAGTTCCATTTTCACAGAGGATTCAGCAGTGCGTAAACAAGGGATTCGGCCATAGGTGCAAAACAGTTTTAACCCAGGGTCAACAAGGTTTTTTGAATCACAAGATATTTGAATCACGAGATATTCGGCACCACAAATTAGGGTCTGGGTCCACAACAGAGTTGGCCCTATGGGCAAAAGAGTTTTGAAACTCTGATTAGCAAAATATTAGGATCCAGGTACAGAGATTAAACAGACTAAGGTCTCCATTGGATTGAGTTGAAGATCCACAAAGAATTCTGCCTTTGATCCACAGGTGATGTTTGATTTTCAACCCATTGGGTTGAGTTTTTTCTTGCCCTGATGTGGGATCTCGTTGTGGCTTGTGCAGCCCTTTGAGACTCTCGTGATTAAGGGCTATATGAATAAACTTTGATTGATTGGTTGATTGATTTAAACAGGGATTCGACCTCTGGTCTGAATGAGATTCAGTCCATTCTTATCCACAAAACATTTGACCAGGGGTCAACAAGGGAGTCAGTTTTGGGTCCACATTCAGCTCTGGGTTCACAGGTTTTTACAGCCCAGGTCTTTGGGCCCACATGGGATTTGAGCCTGTGTCCACTAGGGCCCTGGAAGTGCCTGGGTGTTAATTCTGGGTCCACTAGCGTTAAGGTCCGGGGTCCGAATGGAATTCAGCTTCACGAGCCCAAGGAAGTCAACAGGAGGGATTTGTGTCCCGAGGTCAATGCAGCAAACTTATTGGTTTCAAAATGGTGTTCAATACTAGGCAGCTGATCGGCATTAAATCCATCCATTTTCTACCACTTGTCCCTTTAAATGAAATATTGTCCAACATGAAATAAAAGCATCTTTTCCTTTAACAATCAGCGATCGGTGGCTATGATTACAATCTTGAACGATTCAACGAAAGGGAAAAGTAAACAAAGTGATCCTGGGCCTCACCATGCGGTAGTAGTCCAGAATGAAATATCGCCTCCATCTCTAAGCTCGTGGCCCGCTGATGGCTGCTGCTGCTGCTACGTGAAGCGTTATCAGGAGAGGGCCAAAGCCACGCAAGCACATTGGGCGGGCAATTAGCCCTGAGCAGTTAGCGCTCTCGTCGGCTGCCAAGCATGCAACTTCGGTGCCCTCGTCAAACACTCGCTGCAAAAAGCACCACAGGTAGAAACAATTACTCACGCTAACAGCGAAAACCATGTGTGTGTGGGGGTGTGGGGGGGGGGGGGGGGAGACGTTTACCCTCATATCATTATCATCTGTTGTGCAATTTTCTCTACCTTAGGCGACTAAATGGGTACATTTTGCAGATTTGACTATTTTCATTCTCAATATAACGACCAGTTTTAAGGCTAATTGTTATAAAAACCTGGTCAAGAAGTGTTGTTTATTGTTTATAACAACAGTATACATACAGTACAGGCCAAAAGTTTGGACACACCTTCTCCTCATTCAATGCCTTTTCTTTATTTTCATGACTATTTACATTGTAGATTGTCGCTGAAGGCATCAAAACTATAAATGAACACGTGGGGAGTACTCTGGAATACCCTCCCGGTAACAGTTAGAGATGCTACCTCAGTAGAAGCGTTTAAGTCCCATCTTAAAACTCATTTGTATACGCTAGCCTTTAAATAGACCCCCCTATAGACCAGTTGATCTGCCGTCTCTTTTCTGCTCTGCCCCCTTCTCCTGCGTGGAGAGGTTATTAGGTGACCACAGATGAAGCGCTAGCTGTTCAAAGTAGGGATCCGGGGTGGACCACTCATCTGTGCATTAGTTGGGGACATCTCTGCGCTGCCGACTTGTCTCCACCCAAGATGATCCCCTGCTGGCCCCACTATGGACTGGACTCTCACACTATTAACTAGATCCACTCTCACACTATTAACTAGATCCACTCGACGTCCATTGCACCGGTCCCCCAGGGGGGTCCCCACATCTGCGGTCCCCTCCAAGGTTTCTCATTGTATCCCGTTAGGTTGAGTTTTTTCTTGCCCTGATGTGGGATCTGAGCAGAGAACGTCGTTGTGGCTTGTGCAGCTCTTTGAGACACTTGTGATTAAGGGCTATATAAATACACTTTGATTGATTGATTGATTGATGAAGTTATGTACTTTAACAAAAAATAGGTGAAATAACTAAAAACATGTTTTATATTCTAGTTTCTTCAAAATAGCCACCCTTTGCTCTGGTTACTGCTTTGCACACTCTTGGCATTCTCTCGATGAGCTCCAAGCACACCTGTGAGAGAGAATGCCAAGAGTGTGCAAAGCAAAAATTTGTATTTTGAAGAAACTATAATACAAAACATGTTTTCAGTTATTTAAATTTTTTTTGTTAAGTACATAACTCCACATGTGTTCATTCATTGCTTTGATGCCTTCAGTGACAATCTACAATGTAAATAGTCATGAAAATAAAGAAAACGCATTGAATGAGGAGAAGGTGTGTCCAAACTTTTGGCCTGTACTGTATATACCAAGGGTGGGCAATTAATTTTTACCGGGGGCCGCATGAGCAACCCGAGCACTGCTGGAGGGCCACACCGACAATATTTCAATTACATTTTGCTCAAATTATTTTTGATATACCGTAAGATAGATAATAATAATAATAATATTTTCATTTAACCTAACTTATCTTTATACAAAAGCAGATGGCTTTTGATGGTTTTATTTTTAACACTTTCTTACACAACACTTCCTGATGTATATTACAATACAAAAATTTCAATTTCTGTCACTTTATCCTGCCTCCTCTTTGTTGTGAACGTAGCACGCCTGTAAGGTGATTGGCGAAGAAGGAGAAAGCGTTGCTGTTGCGGAAATGAGGAGTGAGGATTGGTTTTCCTTCTGGAAAGAACAAGATAAGTTGAGCTGTGTTAGTATAGCATGCTCAATAAAAGTTTAAAAAGAGCATCAGACTTGGTGTGCACTTCTTCTGGACGCTACAATTGATGTCACAAGTGGGATGAAATGCCTCCCAGTTCGCCTTGCCATCAAACCTGGGAGTCTTCATTGAGGGCGGAATTCCCCCCGTGGCAAGCAGCGTGGCTGCACCTGTAAACGCTGTCTCTCTCTCTCTCTCTCTCTCTCTCTCTGTCTCTCTCTTTGCGGCGAGCTCCTCACGTGGCACGTACCTCCTGATGACGTAGCACACAAACAGTGAAGTATGCGCAAAGTTTTACTTCTGACACCAATTGTAGCGTCCAGAAGAAGTGCACATCAAGTCTGACGCTCTTTTTAAACTTTTATTGAGCAAGCTATACTAACACAGCTCAACATATCTCGTTCCTTCCACACGCACGTCTCCTCTCTTCTTATTTACGCAACTCAAGAAGACAACATCTACTTCAGCAGGTCGTTACACTATATTCTTTAAACACAGCAACGTGTGTACTACAAATAAGCACACGGCTTTACCTTTACTTGGCAGTCCATGTCTTGTTGAAAACACGCCATTCGTCATCAACTTTTCTCTTTTTAGCGTCTCGGGGATAACCGGGCATCACTTGTTGCTGTGCGCCTTCCCTCACAGGACATACGCACATATAACACTTTTCAAAATAAAAGCAGCACAGTTGTATTGCACGCACGACAAATATGTTTTTTAAAATTTATTTTGTAATTTGTGATTGCCGCTGCGCGCACGAGCATACGTCCACACGGAAGTAATACAAATAACGCTTTTCAAAACAAAAGCAGCACTGTTGTATTGCACACTCGAAATAGATACTTTTTAAAATTTATTTTGTAAATTATAATTGGCCTCACGCGGGCCGGACAGGGACGTACAAAGGGCCGGATGCGGCCCGCGGGCCGCAGAATGCCCAGGTCTGGTATATACAATATATTCTTTAAAAAAAAAATCCATGATCTCCTCCATTTTAAATTGTGTACAATAAGAGATTTGGATTGAAGTCTACACTATTTATTCTTGGCACCATTTTGGTCCCATTGACTCCTATTATAACCACATTGTTTGCAATATTCTGAATTATTAGCTCCAAAAACAATATTGCATAAAAAAAATCAGGGTTGTTATGAGTTATTGACGTGGTCAAAGCTGGAATTAGTTCATAATTAATATTACACTCTTCATTTTGTGAAAATATAACATCTTGGTTTTTGTTCTCAATTGAAAAAAAGTTGTGTTTTTACGACAAAAAGTGCATAAAAAAATGAAAAAAATACACTTTACATCTATGATTTTAAAAAGTACGTCGAAATATTGATGTTTTAGGGGAACATTTTGTAATAATTTCCAAGGTAGTCCGAAGTAATATGTCGCCACTATTCTTATTCCTATTCCAAGCTCTTTGTAGTCGAAAAGTTATGCGAGTGAGTCCTCTCACGCTAAACCAGGGGTCTTTGCGGAGAAGGGGGGGATGGCATCCAGATGTGAGTGTGTGTTTATGCCTCCACTCTTCAAAGGGTCCTCTGTGTGTGTGTGTGTGTGTGTGTGTGTGTGTGTGTGTGTGTGTGTGTGTGTGTGTGTGTGTGTGTGTGTGTGTGTGTGTGTGGCGAGGAGGGGGGTGTGAAGTGATGGTGTCGTAATGTGGCCATTGTTAAAAGGGAAAAAAATCAGGCCATCAAGTTTATAGCAGAACATGTGATTCACTGATGCTTTACTTTTACTGGAAAGGGAAAGCAAGCAACACTCACACTCATTTATTTTGTATATTTTGTCCAAGGCAATACTATGCACTTAAAGCAGGGGTGTCAAAGCCAAAGCCCGCGGGCCAGATCCGGCCCGTGAATGAATTATCTACGGCCCCCGGGATGATATTTGATTAGTATTAGAACCGGCCCACAGGCCACAGCCGCCTGCTGCTGTTTTGCACGCACCGATACTCCATCGGTGTTGGCGCCAGGAATTTTCAAAATGGGGTCCCAGGGACCCCATCAAGTCAATAAAATGGGGTCCCACAGTACATTTTTGGGGTCCCACTTTTTTGTAAGCGTTTTAAAAACAAATGATAAATGTATGCATTATCCTGTTATGACTCACATTCTATATTGTGTTTTGGAAAAAGGTTGTCATAGAGGTTACTTAATTCATTTAAAAAAAATACAAAAGAAAACACATTTTTAAATGTAAATGTATTCAGCTATAAACATTCATTCACTTTCTTCTTTCCTTCATGGATCTAAACTTTACCGCTGCCGGTATTTTTTTTCTATATTTTTATTGTAATATTTTCAAGAATGTGTTTGTTCTATTTTTGGCCAAAGTAAGGCAAAGAAAACAATCTGAAGTTGTCTTAATTTTTTAGTTTTAATGCCATGATTTTAATAGTCCGGCCCGCGTGTGAACAGTTTTTCCTCCCTGCGGCCCCTGAGCTAAAATGAGTTTGACACCCCTGACTTAAAGGGACCCTATTAAGCAAAACCAACTTTTCCTACCGATTGGTACTTTTTTTTGTGTATTTGGGATCTGCATAAGTCCCGGAAAATGTTAAATCAAACCATGAAGGCATTGTGGAGATATTTATAAAACCATCACACTTCCTCCAAACGAGCCGTTTGGAATTTGCCCCAATTGTGATGTTTTTGTTACGGCGGGGTTGCAGCTTGCTGCAAGGTTCGTTCCCCCGGGATGCAAACGGACCACTCCAAACAGGACGTGCAGGTAGGAGCATGATTTATTTATCATAAATCATAGCTTAAACCAAAAACAGGAAACAAGCAAAAGGAAAAAGTGCCAATCGCACTGGATGCTATGGCTAACACTTAGCATCATACTTGCCAACCCTCCCGATTTTTCCGGGAGACTCCCGAATTTCAGTGCCCCTCCCGAAAATCTCCCGGGGCAACCAAACTCCCGAATTCGGGACCCTTGACCATACTTGCCAACCCTCCCGATTTTTCCGGGAGACTCCCGAATTCGGGAGATTGGTTTCCCCGGGAGATTTTCGGGAGGGGCACTGAAATTCGGGAGTCTCTCGGAAAAATCGGGAGGGTTGGCAAGTATGACCCTTTACTAGAAGGGCATAACTAAAGGGTCTCCCGATTTCTTCCGGGAGATTTTCGGGAGGGGCACTGAAATTCGGGAAACTCCCGGAAAAATCGGGAGGGTTGGTGAGTATGGTAAAAGGACCCTCCCGATTTTTCCGGGAGACTCCTGAATTTCAGTGCCCCTCCCGAAAATCTCCCGGGGCAACCAATCTCCCGAATTCGGGACCCTTGACCATACTTGCCAACCCTCCCGATTTTTCCGGGAGACTCCCCAATTTCAGTGCCCCTCCCGAAAATCTCCCGGGGCAACCAATCTCCCGAATTCGGGACCCTTGACCATACTTGCCAACCCTCCCGATTTTTCCGGGAGACTCCTGAATTCGGGAGATTGGTTGCCCCGGGAGATTTTTGGGAGGGGCACTGAAATTCGGGAGTCTCCCGGAAAAATCGGGAGGGTTAGCAAGTATGACCCTTTACTAAAGGAGCATACTAAAGGGTCTCCCGATTTCTTCCGGGAGATTTTCGGGAGGGGCACTGAAATTCGGGAAACTCCCAGAAAAATCGGGAGGGTTGGTAAGTATGGTAAAAGGACCCTCCCGATTTTTCCGGGAGACTCCCGAATTTCAGTGCCCCTCCCGAATATCTCCCGGAAGAAATCGGGAGACCCTTTAGTATGCCCCTTTAGTAAAGGGTCATACTTGCCAATCCTCGCGAATTTCTGGGAGACTCCCGAATTTCAACCAATCTCCCGGAAAAATCGGGAGGGCTGGCAAGTATGCTTAGCATAGACTAAAGACAGGAATACTCACGTAGCAGTTGCGTGTAGCAAACAAAGAAGCCAGGACGAGTGTGGCGAGAGAGGTGAATAAATAGATCTCTGATTAGTGGTCGACTGCAGGTGAGCGTGCAGACCACTGACCAGAGGCAGGTGAACCCAATTAATCCCCATAGAAACCAAAACAAACCCAGAACTCAGGGAGTCCAAAAATAACAGAACATAACAAAAACATGATCCGGCCCACGGATCATGACAGTTTTATCCATATATGGTATAAATTTACCCAAAGTGCATTGCACGAGTCTGCCATTGTAGTCGTTGAGCAACTTCTTTTTTCGTTATCCTCCGCTCTTGCCATTTCTAATACAAAGTAGCGTATAGTTCGAACTTACATCTGTCAGTAGACTCCATATGGACATGCTAAAAACTACAACATGTATGGCGAGAAGAAGACGCTGTCGAAGTGGAGGCCCGTAAATAAGAAAACAGAATGGCGCGACCTGAAGACGCGGTCAGAAAACGGCTCGAAGTCGGTCTGTAAAACTAAATTGATGCAAAATGTTGACCCAAGAACCATCATTACATGTTATGCAGACCAGAAGGAAGTGTTTTAAATGTAGGGGGAAAAAAAATCATAATATGATCCCTTTAATATACTTTCAGATGAAAAATACAACTTGGGGCCTCACTGCTTTGAATTTGTGGCCAAACGTTATTTAGTGCGCATGGAGATAATGATAGTAATTACTGCACACCACAACATGCTGCAATGTTTATGAGGTGTAACCATAGAAACCATGGCAAACAATGGAAACTGTGGCCGTACAAAAAAATGTAAGTACAATGTACTTGTCGTGCAAACGTAAAAAAAAAAGAAGACGTTAAACCGTGTTGAACTAGTAAAACCATCAAACTTCCCTGTGAATTTGCCAGAATCCCTTGCCGTAGACAAAATAAACCGAACCGTGACCTTGAAACCGAGGTACGGTTTCAAGGTCACAACATGCGCGCACCTTGTTGTGTACTCGTACAAAAACACACACATTAATACAACGTAATGCTGCGAAAAGATACTGCTTTTGCGGAATAAAAACAGTGAAGCATGAGGTCCGGCTTGCAAAAGAGCAAAGCATGACACACACACACACACACACACACACAAACACACACACACCAATGCACAGCAGTAGCGAATCCCTGCAGTTCCACTCTAAAAATAGTCTGGATCCCTTTAGTACGTCACAGCAAGCGAGATCCTCTACATGTGATATGTGTGTAGTGTGAAGCATGACTGCACGTTGTACACACACACACACTCGGTGAGTTTTGGGGCTAAAGAACAATCTATAAATATCTCTCTGTGTTTATCACGCACATGTTACACTTTCTCTCACACACACACACACACACACACACACACACACACACACACACACACACACACACACACACACACACACACACACACACACACACACACACACACACACACACACACACACACACACACACTTGTATATCTGACCTTCTTGAGACCTCCGAAAAGTGTCTACCTCTTGAGGACCACCCTTTCTAGATATATAAAGATTTGTATTTGCAACATTAATGGTATATACATACAAATATAAAAAAGGTAAGTTTTTAGTTCATTTTTATTTGTTTTTATTTTTTGTTTGTAATTGGTTTTAAATCTTCATTATTTACTTCAAGTTATTACAGTATGTCTCTATATACATATTTATTTTATTTGTTTATATAAATTTTGGCCAAAGGGGGCGCATTTCAATTTCTTACACACACTTGTTATTACATATGTTGGCCAGAGGGGGAGCACTTTTAAATCTGACAAACAGTCATTTTGAAAAATCCCTCATTTTTGGGACCACCCAATAATTTTAATAGATTTCACCACCAGGGGTGCAAATGAGACATTCTCTATTAGATGCAATGGTTTTCTGTATTGGGACCATGATTTATGTCCCAGCTTGTCCACCGGTCCTCATATGGAAGGTACTTTTCCTTGTTGATGTCTCAAGAATGGCAGAGATACAAGAACACACACACACACACACACACACACACACACACACACACACACACACACACACACACACACACACACACACACACACACACACATTCTTGTATTTGTTACCTTCTTGAGACCTCCGAAAAATGCCTACCTCTTTAGGACCACCTTTTCTAGATATATAAAGATGTGTATTTACAACATTAATAATATATACATACTATGCAAATATAAAAAAGCGTGTTGTGAAAAATGAGTTGGAATTTCACAACAAAAAGGTCAAAATTTCACAAGTAAAATTTAGAATTTTGGCAGTATTATAATAAAAGTCATCATTTTACTCGACGCAAGTCAAAATTTTACAAGAAAAACTGAGCATTTGTGCAATATTATGATAAAAGTTGGAATTTTACTCGATAACAGTCGCAATTTTAAAAAAAAACTTAAAAGTTTGGCAATTTTATGAAAAGAATCGTAATTTTACTCGACAAAAGTCACAATTTTTTAGGAAAACTTACACATTTTGGCAATATTGTAATAATAATTGCAATTTTTACTTGGCAAAATGATGACAAAAGTCATATTTTTACTCAAAAAATGTCACTATTTTACAAGAACAACCAAAAAATTGGCAATATTGTGATAAAAGTTGGAATTTGGTATGACAAATGTCACCATTTTGTAGTAAAAAGTTATAATTTTACATACATTTTTTTACAAGAAAATATTGCAATATTACAGGAACAGAAATAATATGAGAAATTGTTCCCAATTTTATAAGAAAAAAGTCGACACATTGTGAGAAAAGGACTGCTTTTAGTTCATTTTTTGGAATTTTTTCGTTTGTAATTGGTTTTTAATCTTCATTATTTACTTCAAGTTATTACAGTATGTCTCTATATACATATTTGTTTTAAAACATTTTTTTAATTAATTTTGACCAAAGGGGGCGCATTTCAATGTCTTACACACACTTGTCATTACATATGTTGGCCAGAGAGGTAGCACTTCAAATTTTTACACACACTTGTTATTTCATATGTTGACCAGAGGGGGAGCCCTTTTAAAACTGACACACAGTCAATTGGAAAAATCCCTCTTTTTTGAGACAACCCTAATTTTGATAGATTTCACCACCAGGGGTGCAAATGAGATCTCTATTTTTTTTGTTTTTTGTAACGTGCTTAAGGCAGATGACAAACGAGTCACGGACCACAGATGACCCCTGTGCCGCACTTTGGGCAACCCAGCTTTAGAAGCTAACTGTTAATGGCCACTATAATTTTAGTTCCGTAGTGTATCTGTATGGTCACATATAGGACGCGGGTTGTCTTACGTCAGCACCGGAAATCGTAAAGTCAGGGGATGACTAGGGAAGTCCTTTAGCTGCAGTCTTGTTTTATCATAAATTGCTGCCTTTGCACCTTTTCAATGTTTACTTTTGTGTGCACATTAAACCAACAAGCTTTGGAGCAATGTTCACGGACTCTAGTATTTGGCTCTCTGTTAGATGCAATGGTTTTCCATATTGGGACCATGATTTCGGTCCTAACTTGTTCATCGGTCCTCATATGGAAGGTACTTTTCCTTGTTGATGTCTCAAGAAGGGTAGAAATACAAGAACACACACACACACACACACAAACACACACACACACTCGGTGGATTTTGGGGCTAAAGAACAATCCATAAATATCTTTGCGTGTTTATCACCCACATGTTATACTTTGCCTCCTTTGACCCACTATAAGATGTTTTTTATGTGTGTGTGTGTGTGTGTGTGTGTGTGTGTGTGTGTGTGTGTGTGTGTGTGTGTGTGTGTGTGTGTGTGTGTGTGTGTGTGTGTGTGTGTGTGTGTGTGTGTGTGTATAGACTCCTGCAGCAATCACACATGCTCTGCTGCAGTCGCTTTAGGACGAGCGCCCGAGCACGTAACGAGAAAATGTTTCCTGAGGTCACACGGAGAGAAGACATCACCTAATTAGTAGAACACGCACATGGATTTGTCGCTGGATGCAGCTAGAAACCACTTGAGAGTTTCCACACTCACAGATAGGATGTGAATTGCATTGTTTTGGGCGGGCGCTAACTTGACAATGGTGTTTTGGGGGCAGAAAATTGACTTTTCAACATTATTTTATCCAAGAGAAGACTGAGGGCAGCAAATTGGATATTGTGGCTTATAGCATTGTAGTTTACAGTAAGTAACGCATAGCAACGGGACCATTGGCTTACAGGACATAAGTAAAGTAGATACTGTGGACTTCAATAACACAGATTCCAGAGCGAAGGCATACACTTAGGGCATGTTATCCAAGAAGAGACTGAGGGCTGCAAGGAAATGGAGCACTGCAGCAAGGTGGAGATTGTGGACTGTGTAACACTGCAGGGTCCAGCAGCTAAGGCACAGGCAGCAACAGTGTCTTTTATCCGAGAGGAGACTGAGGGCAACTGCAACACAGTGGAAGAGGACAAATTTCACCACATCTAGTGTGTGTGTGACAATCATTGGTACTTTAATCTTAAAAGTGGTGGGTTGTAATACTGTAGTTTAACTGACGCTTAGAAACAGGGTCACTGGTCTGAGAGGAGACTGAGGGCCGCAGCAGTAAAGTGGAGACTGTGGAGTCCAATAACCCATCTTCCAGAGTAACAGGCATTGATACAACGTACATGTCCTTTAAAACTGACTTTAAAACAACGTTGCATTTGTAAATTAGTACAACATTGGTGTCTGATGATGGGACCCATTACCTCCCTGCTTGGCATGCAGCATCAAGGGTTGGAATTGGGGGTTAAATCGATATAAATGACTCCCGGGCGTGGCCACCGCTGCTGCTCACTGTTCCCCTCACCTCCCAGGGGGTGATCAAAGGGTGATGGGTCAAATGCAGAGAATAATTTCGACCACACCTCGTGTGTGTGTGTGTGTGACAATCATTGGTACTTTAACTTTTTAATTTTAATGTTGGATCCACGTTGTTGGTCGGGAAAAGACCAAATTTCAATGGTCAAATCAACGTCAGAACCCAACATTGATAAAACGTTGTCAAAAAGCAAGTTTGAGTTGCTCAACGACAGGAAGTAATTCAAGTCTTCAACGTTGTTTCAATGTCTTGTGCCTGCTGGGATTGCAAAAAAGGGGTATTCTATCCAGGAAGAGACTGAGGGCTGTAAGTAAATGGAGCGCTGCATCGAGGTGGAGATTGTAGACTATTTAAAACTGAAGCGAAACCGCTGAGTGTGTTATCCAAAAGGAGACTGAGGGTTGCAAGTAAATGGAGCGCTGCAGCAAGGCGCAGATTGTGGACTATAAACACTGCAACAGCTAAGGCACAGCAACACTGTCTCTTTTTCAAGAACATGGAGACTGTGGAGATCAATACTGTGGCTTAGCTAACATATAGCAACAGGGCCACTAGTCTGAGAGGAGACTGAGGGCCGCAGCAGTAAAGTGGAGACTGTGGAGTTCAATAAGACATTTTCCAGAGCATAAAACGGGTATGTTTTCCAAAGAGGAGACTGAGGGCTGCAGGTATATGCAGAGCCGCAGCAAGGTGAAGATTGTGGATTTTATAAAACACTGCAACAGCTAAGGCACAACAACATTCTGTTTCATCCAAGAGGAGACTGCGGGCAGCAACAACAAAGTGGATATTGTAATAACTAGGGATGTCCGATAATGGCTTTTTGCCGATATCCGATATTCCGATAGTGTCCAACTCTTTAATTACAGATACCGATATCAACCGATACCGATATCAACCGATATATACAGTCGTGGAATTAACACATTATTATGTCTAATTTGGACAACCAGGTATGGTGAAGATAAGGTACTTTTTAAAAAAAAATTATAAAATAAAATAAGATAAATAAATTAAAAACATTTTCTTGAATAAAAAAGAAAGTAAAACAATATAAAAACAGTTACATAGAAACTAGTAATTAATGAATATGAGTAACATTAACTGTTAAAGGTTAGTACTATTAGTGGACCAGCAGCACGCACAATCATGTGTGCTTACGGACTGTATCCCTTGCAGACTGTATTGATATATATTGATATATAATGTAGGAACCAGAATATTAATAACAGAAAGAAACAACCCTTTTGTGTGAATGAGGAGGGAGGTTTTTTGGGTTGGTGCATTCATTGTAAGTGTATCTTGTGTTTTTTATGTTGATTTAATTTAAAAAAAATAAAAAAAATAAAAAATAAAAAACCCGATACCGATAATAAAAAAAACGATACCGATAATTTCCGATATTACATTTTAACGCATTTATCGGGGTTATCCCTAGTAATAACAGTGCTGTAGTTCAGTGGTCCCCAACCTTTTTGTAGCTTGTCCCAAGGACCGGGGGGGGGGGATTTTTTAAAATGTGTTTTTAATTTGTTTTTTCATAAAGAAATACAATCATGTGTGCTTACGGACTGTATCCCTGCAGACTGTATTGATATATAATGTATATATTGTGTTTTTTATGTTGATTTAATAAAAAAAAATATATATATATATATTTATTTATTTATTTATTTTTTTAAATTTTTTGCGCGGCCCGGTACCAATCGGCCCGGTGGTTGGGGACCACTGCTGTAGTTTAACTGAAGTATAATAACTACAGGTCCACTGGTTGAGAAGAGACAAAGGGCCGCAGCAGTTAAGTGGAGACTGTGGAGTTCAATAACCTATCTTCCAGAGATAATGCAAAAAGGGTGTTTTATACAGGAAGAAACTCAGGGCTGCAGGTAAATGGAGTGCTGCATCAAGGTGGATATTGTGGACTGTATAAAACTGCAGCGTCCAACGGCTAAGGCACAAAAACAGTATCTATTATCTAAGAGGAGACTGTGGACAGCTGCAGCAAAGTGGAGATTGTGGATTATAATACTGTAGTTTAACTACAGCATGAAAGGAAACGGAGGGCCGGAGCAGTAAAGTGGAGACTGTGGGGTTCAGTAACACATTTTCCGAAGCAAAAACAGAGTATGTTATCATAGAGGAGACTGAGGGCTGCAAAAAAAAAAATTGAGATTGTGGACAATATAAAACTGCAAAGAGCTAAGGCAGAGCAACAGTGTGTTTTATCCAACAGGAGACTGAGGGCAGCTGCAGCAAATGGGAGAAGGTGGAGAATAATACTGAAAGATGCAGAACTAAGGCACATGGATGTTTCTTTAAGAGAAGACTGAGGGCAGCTAGAAAAAGGATCACTGCAGCCAAGTGGAGATTGTGGAGTGCGCAACAAAGTAAGCTAACATTATGGAGTCACAGTAACACATCCTGCAGATAGACGCTATTTCAACTGTTTGGGTCCGTGTTTAGGAAGTGGAGTTGGGTCATATTTGTCACGCACAAACGCCCGTGTGAGAAACACTCGGTCACAGCGAAATGTCACAGCGCCCTCCCACACGAGCCGTGGGTCGAGAGTGGGAGGACGGCTGTGTGCGGATTGTGGCTGGCAGCTGCCGAGCTTGATAAGTATGAAGTAGACATGTGGCCTGCAGGTCAACCGTGACATAAATATATGGAGCAGCTTTGCACTGGTGCATCTTCCTGCTTACTGACTGTGAGGCTGTGGGCTACGAGGGCAACATGTCGCACTGGCGTGAGGCCCTCAGACACTTTTGCAGGACTTTCTGTGAGGCGTCTGTTTCTTTTCAAAATTAAACTCAGGTTAAAAACAGTAACACTACAGCTCTCTATTTTGCAACAGGGGTGTCCAAACTTTTTCCACTGAGGGCCGTACACGGAAAAATTTAAGCATGCAGGGGCCATTTTGATATTTTTCATTTTCAAACCTTAACAAAATATATGGATTTTTTTTTTTTTAACCTTTAGGGCTCCCGGGGACCATAAAGGGTCTCAGTCATTAAAATGTAAAAAATTAGTCAAATTATTATTATTTTTTATTTAACGCTTACAGTAAGTCTCTATATCAACTTCAGGTTGATATAAAGTTTAAAAAAAAAAAAAGTTTTATGCCTTTTCTGTCAAAGACAACTTTGTTTTTTATAGTAAAACCGAAATATGCAGTATTTAGTAATTAGAGCCCAAAAAGATCAATAATGCAGGACACCATTGATTTTAATTATTTAATATTTTTGAGTAATCACAGTGAAATGTTAAATAAAATCCTACTAAATATATTTGGGATCCAAAAGGTCCCCCACTCATAAAGTGATACATTTTTATTAGTTTTTTTCTACTTTTAACACTTAAATTACGAGATCAACTTCAGATATATCTGTCGATTTTACGTTTGAACTATTATTTTGTTTGTATTATGCTCTTTTGTCAAATAAAACTTTGATGTTTTTTTATGGCAACCACACAATATATGCAATATTTGTTCCACATAAAACATTTTAAAGTGATATTTTTTAAGTAATAATTCATTATAACATAGATTTTTAGTCTTTTTTTTTTTTTTTAGCAATGGCAAAAAAAAGAAAAATAAACAAAGACAAAAGAAAAAAAACAGCCTGCATGGCAGCTTTGTGTCAACATTGCAACTTTTTCTCGTTAGATTTCACCTCATTCCACTTTTTTTAAATGTTTTTTTTTATTTTTGCAATATTATCAATTTTGCAATTTTTGCAGAATGTGTGGCGGGCCGGTAAACAATTAGCTGCGGGCCGCAAATGGCCCCCGGGCCACACTTTGGACACCCCTGGCGTACAAAGTATGTTTGAGGTGTTTTTGCACTTGCTGTAGAGCCATAAGACGACGCTAATGTGTGATTTTTGTTCTATTACTTACAGATTTGTTTCTTTTAGGAAGGAAAGTAAAGCATTTTAAAAGTTAGTGTGCCACTTGCCGAATTAAAACAAAACAAGCACCTATATGGTAAATCTAGGTGTGGACAATGCACTCAGTCATTCATTTAGGCATGGTGTCTATTCCAGAGGAGGCCAATTCTTAAAAATAAATTGAACTTTTTTACATATTATTATGTCAAAAATGCACCAAGTATGTGTCTTTGGGAGTGTGGTAAACATGCCGTTTTTACAAGTACCAAGACTACGATTAAGTACAAGGATAACAAGGAATTTGAGACCTGGGCAGGTGTACTCTTCTGGGTCCGGTGACAAATGGTGTCAGAAGTAGGATGCACCAATTTTGTGTCTGGTAGTGTGGTAAACATGCCGTTTTTAAAAGTACCAAGACTATGATTAAGTACAAGGATAACAAGGAATTTGAGACCTGGGCAGGTGTACTCTTCTGGGTTCGGTGATAAAAATGGTGTCAGAAGTACGATGCACCAAGTATGTGTCTTTGCTAGTGTGGTAAATGTGCCATTTTTACAAGTATCAACACTACGATTAAGTACGAGGATAACAAGGAATTTGAGATCAGGGCAGGTGTACCCTTCTGGGTCCGGTGACAAATAGTGTCAGAAGTAGGATACACCAAGCATGTGTTTTTGGTAGTGTGGTAAATGTGCTGTTTTTACAAGTACCAAGACTACGATTAAGCACGAGGATAACAAGTAATTTGAGACCTGGGCAGGTGTACTCTTCTGGGTCCGGTGACAAATGGTGTCAGAAGTAGGATGCACCAAGTATGTGTCTTTGGTAGTGTGGTAAATGTGCTGTTTTTACAAGTATCAACACTACGATTAAGTACGAGGATAACAAGGAATTTGAGATCAGGGCAGGTGTACCCTTCTGGGTCCGGTGACAAATGGTGTCAGAAGTAGGATACACCAAGTATGTGTCTTTGGTAGTGTGGTAAATGTGCTGTTTTTACAAGTACCAAGACTACGATTAAGTACAAGGATAACAAGGAATTTGAGACCTGGGCAGGTGTACTCTTCTGGGTCCGGTGACAAATGTTTTCAGAAGTAGGATACACCAAGCATGTGTCTTTGGTAGTGTGGTAAATGTGCTGTTTTTACAAGTACCAAGACTACGATTAAGTACGAGGATAACAAGTAATTTGAGACCTGGGCAGGTGTACTCTTCTGGGTCCGGTGACAAATGGTGTCAGAAGTAGGATGCACCAAGTATGTGTCTTTGGTAGTGTGGTAAATGTGCTGTTTTTACAAGTATCAACACTACGATTAAGTACGAGGATAACAAGGAATTTGAGATCAGGGCAGGTGTACCCTTCTGGGTCCGGTGACAAATGGTGTCAGAAGTAGGATACACCAAGTATGTGTCTTTGGTAGTGTGGTAAATGTGCTGTTTTTACAAGTACCAAGACTACGATTAAGTACAAGGATAACAAGGAATTTGAGACCTGGGCAGGTGTACTCTTCTGGGTCCGGTGACAAATGGTTTCAGAAGTAGGATACACCAAGCATGTGTCTTTGGTAGTGTGGTAAATGTGCTGTTTTTACAAGTACCAAGACTACGATTAAGTACGAGGATAACAAGGAATTTGAGACCTGGGCAGGTGTACTCTTCTGGGTCCGGTGACAAATGGTGTCAGAAGTCGGATGCACCAAGCATGTGTCTTTGCTAGTGTGGTAAATGTGCAGTTTTTAAAAGTACCAAGACTACGATTAAGTACGAGGATAACAAAGACTTTGAGACTTGGGCATGTGTACTCTTCTGGGTCTGGTGAAAAATGGTGTCAGAAGTAGGATGCACCAAGTATATGTCTTTGCTAGTGTGGTAAATGTGCAGTTTTTACAAGTACCAACACTACGATTAAGTACGAGGATAACAAGGAATTTGAGATCAGGGCAGGTGTACCCTTCTGGGTCCGGTGACAAATGGTGTCAGAAGTAGGATACACCAAGTATGTGTCTTTGGTAGTGTGGTAATGTGCTGTTTTTACAAGTACCAAGACTACGACCAAGTACAAGGATAACAAGGAATTTGAGACCTGGGCAGGTGCACTCTTCTGGGTCCGGTGACAAATGGTGTCAGAAGTCGGATGCACCAAGCATGTGTCTTTGGTAGTGTGGTAAATGTGCTGTTTTTACAAGTATCAAGACTACGATTAAGTACGAGGATAACAAGGAATTTGAGACCTTGGCAGGTGTACTCTTCTGGGTCCGGTGACAAATGGTGTCAGAAGTAGGATGCACCAATTATGTGTCTTTGGTAGTGTGGTAAATGTGCTGTTTTGACAAGTACCAAGACTACGATTAAGTACGAGGATAACAAAGAATTGGAGACTTGGGCAGGTGTACTCTTCTGGGTCCTGTGACAAATGGTGTCAGAAATAGGATGCACCAGGTATGTGTCTTTGGTAGTGTGGTAAATGTGCTGTTTTTACAAGTACCAACACTATGATTAAGTACGAGGATAACAAGGAATTTGAGACCTGGGCAGGTGTACTCTTCTGGGTCCTGTGACAAATGGTGTCAGAAATAGGATGCACCAGGTATGTGTCTTTGGTAGTGTGGTAAATGGGCTGTTTTTACAAGTACCAAGACTACGATTAAGTACAAGGATAACAAGGAATTTGACACCTGGGCAGGTGTACTCTTCTGCGTCCGCTGACAAATGGTGTCAGAAATGGGATCTTGCTTGGAGTTTCTAAGACAAAAGAGTAAGAATAATTACATAAAAACCAGGAGCTAGGAGAATATTTGTCCGCATGGTGGACTTGAGACAGGAGAGTCATAATTTATGTCCGTAAGAGAAGTTATTCCTAGAAGTATACATTTGCAGAGTCATTTCCTGCCCACGTGTCTTCAGTCTGCAGCCTCCAACAGGAGCTGCTTCATAAATTACAACTGGAGATGAAACGTCTGATGCCAGCGTCCTTTTTACTTCACTTCATTGTTCTTCCTTTTTGTCCCGCTGCTGCAAATCCCGTGAGGGCCGACTGCCAGCGAGCATGGAGCCAATAAGCCCAGAATAGAGAGCCTGCAATACGTGGACCTCAACCAAAAAAAAAAAAAGGGGGGGGGGGGGGGGTATTTTGTGATCAGGGGAGCCGCAGCTGCTGGGCAGACATGTTACAGAACATGTCAGAAGACGTCTTGTCAGGAGATTTAAAATCGAAAGTTTTTATACGGACTTTTGATGGTGAAGATTGAGATTTAAGAGATTCAAGATTTAAGTCTTGATTGTCATAAAAGGTGCATAGTATATATTTAAACCTATAAAAAACATGAAATAGTATCTCTGTCTGAACTATGTCTTGCCTTTTTAAACCTCAGAACTTATTTTCTTCATAGTTAAGTTAGATTAGTAGTCATGACTTCATATTTTGCTGTATTATGATTCATATTGCAGGGATGTGGTGTTCAGAAATAAATCGTTTCTTTGTGAATGCTTCCTTTAAGTGAACGATTAGAGCCATTTTCCAGTTGGGAGATGACATTTATGCCACCCGGAATAAAATAAATAAAATAGAATATATATATATATATATATATATATATATATATATATATATTTATTTGTGCATATTAATATATGAGAAAATTTAAGAATAAATAGGAATAAAAAAATAAATATAAAAATATATCTGTTTCCTTGGAAGCTGACTCATTAATATATATATATATATATATATATATACATATATATATATATATATATATACTCCCTGCTTGGCACTCAGCATTAAGGGTTGGAATTGGGGGTTAAATCACCAAAATGATTCCCCGGGCGCGGCCACCGCTGCTGCTCACTGCTCCCCTCACCTCCCAGGGGGGGATCAAGGGTGATGGGTCAAATGCAGAGATTAATTTCGCCACACCTAGTGTGTGTGTGACAATCATTGGCACTTTAACTTAACAATTTTATACATATAAATAACATTATACATATATATATATACATACATATATATATACACACACATATATAACATTATATAAACACATATATAGCTTTTTATATATATATATATACACACACACACATATAACAAATATATGTACATACATATACATACACACACACATACATATAACAAATATATGTACATACATATACATACACAGACAATATATATATATATATATATATATATATATATATATATATATATATATATATATACACACACACATACATATAACAAATATATGTACATACATATACATACACAGACAATATATATACATACACAGACAATATATATATATATATATATATTGTGATGTGCGGTCACAAACCAACCTCCCAGAGACAGTTCTGTTTAAAGTTCAAACGCCGCAGCGTTGTTTTATTCAGTCAGTTTTTCTGAATAAAGGATAACTTAAAGTTCTTCCCGATTGGGGCTTCCCTTGAAACAAACAAATTGTCACTTTTTCCAAGTCTGGATCATGTCTCCTAAATTGCCTGGAACATATAGCAAAGAAACTGATCAGTGCAAAGTTAAATAAATCCCAGCATTCAATGAATCAAACATCTTACACATTTAGCAGACTAATTTACAAACTATATTTCAGTGGAGCAACACACTTACCGCCCGATGGAAGCAGACCTTTCCCAGCAGGGAGCCAGCCACACAATGAGTCAAACACCGAGGTGCCATTTAACTCCAACACAGTGATTGCCAACCTGCCACAGCTGCCTTGGGGCAGGTGGCCACACCTCAGCCTGATTGAGGATAAAATTAGGGATGTACTTGCCTTCAATGACCACACCTAAAGAGTGGCGTAGTTTGGCCTCCTGGTGCATGCTTTCACTGTGATGGCTGGCCCTCTGCCCAGTCTCACCTGTTCGGGGGTATTGTGATGCTCCACAATATATATATATATATATATATATATATATATATATATATATACACACACACATACATACATACATACATACATACATATATATATATATATATATATATATATGCATACATACACGTTAGGTCAGGAAAAAACAGAGGCTATTTCATCCCTACAAGCCTGTTTTGCAGGTTTCTCTGCTCTTCAGGGGATTTTTTTGTAGTGATGAAATAGCCTCTGTATTTTCCTGACCTAACGTATATTCCGCTCTACCTCGGTATTGAGCACTGTATAACGGATAAACAACAGAAACCTCGACTATATATATATATATATATATATATATATATATATATATATATATATATATATATATATATATATATATATATCCATTTTCTACCGCTTGTAAAAAATGTATATATTCTTTATATTTATATTAATTTATTTTTTCATCCAGATTCCCTTTTCTTGTTTATTATTCTAAAGGGTAGTAGTTCAAGTGCACACACACCAGGTAGGGTAGTACAATTTTGTACTGACATTTTTATTGTGGTTTTATTTTTACTTTTTAAATCCATTAATGCATATAATTCTGACTCATGTGTTGTTTGTTTTCTCTTTATTGTTAAAATGTTCCACATGTTTTGAGTGAGGGAAAATTCCAACATGGGACGTCACTGCCAGAGCTTGACAATATGGCACCGCCTCGTGGAATGTTTACTATTAAAACAACAAAAATCACATTTTGGCCAACATTTCAGTATCATTTCCTCCATGAGCAACATTTGTGTAACTTGAATTATTGTGACCCAAACCTCAGCGTATAACTGATACTAGTGATCTCCCCTGATTAAAAAAAAGAAGTTAAAAAAAGAAAAACTAATCAAAACGAGCCAGTCTTTTGAAAGGCTGTTCAAAAAGATCTGGTTCCCATCAAAGAGCCATAAATCACACAATTGTTCATTTTTTAATGTTTTTATTTTATTTTTCATAAATGGCTACAATGATAATGTCAATGAGGGATTTTTAAATCACTACTATGTTGGAATTCTTATTAATATTGATACTGTTGTTGATATTATTCATTTTTGTTTGACTTTTGGATTGTTTTGTGTCATGTTTGTGTGTCTTCTCAATTGCTCTGTTGATTGCTACTCTGAATGTTGTTTGGAATTGGAGTTGCATTATTATGGTATTTGTGGAGGGAGGTGTGGCCAAAGCGCTTGCAGGAGCAAAGGTCACCGCCTCTGTCTATGGTGCTGAGGACGAGCACCATCGGACAGGGGCTGGGCATGTGCTGACGGCGAGACATAGCTGGCGGGTGATTAGATTTCACAGGTGGTACGTGTTAATCTAATCATCTGTTGTCTTTAACAGTAAGCGGCCGAGCGCAGGAGGAGAAGAGGATACGGGTGTGGCTGAAAAGTCACGTCCTGCTGGAGAGAAAAGTGTGAGAAAATTCTATGGACATGAAAACATTGTTAAAAACCGCAAGCTTGGCTCTTGTGCTGTGTATAATAGTGGAACGGATAGGAAGCGTGTTATTGTGTATTATTTTGTTGGACTGATTAACAATAAAAAAAAATATTTTTTTAATTAAAAAAAAACAAACATAAATCCCATCTCAAGTGGTCTACTTCTTATTACGCTTGTATGGCAATTATAAAGATGGAGCGTGACCATTACAATATTATTGTTGAATGACATGAATCAGGGGTGTCCAAACTTTTTCCACTGAGGGCTCCACACTGAAAAATCAAAGCAAGCAGGGGCCATTTTGATATTTTTTATTTAGAAAACCAATACAATATATGTATAAAAAATATACATTTAGGCCTCCACTCAAGCTTGATCCCGGGGACCCCAAAGGGTTTTGGTCAAAAAAATATTAAAAATGTGCCATTATTCAGTATTATTATTCAAGTTTTAAATCTCTAGATAAACATTAGGTCTATCTGTCAATATAACGTTTTTAAAGATTTAAGTTGTATGCTCTTTTTGTCGAAGAAAACCCAGTTTTTTATGGAAAAAACACAAAATATGCAATATTTTCACCCAATAACATTTTTAAGTGGAATATTTGACATTACATAATAATTGGAGCATTAAAAAGGTCAATAACTCATAACACCATTGCTTTTAATTCATTATTATTTTTTGAGCAATGACACTTAAAAACAAATCACACTAACATTATTGGGGATCCAAAAGGGTCCTACTTATTAAAGTGTTAAAAAATAAATTATAATTTTTTTTTTACTGTTTACTTTTAAAACAATAATCTCAATAATCTCAATTTCAGATCTATCCGCCAATTATACATTTTATTGTTATTTATGTTTTTTGTTTGTTCTTTTGAGGCCCTTCTTTTAAAAAAAACAGCTCAGTTCTTTCTATGGCAAACACAAAATATGCAACATTTTCCCCAAAAAATATCTCAAAGTGGAATATTTAATGTGGCGTAATTGGAGCCTTGAATAGGTCAATAATTCATAATGACATTGATTTTGATTCATTATTATTTTTTAAAGAAAGAAACAGCCTACATGGCAGCTTTGTGTCATTAGAGTAAACATTGCAACATTTTCTTGTCACATTTCACCTGTTTGCTCTTTTATACCATTTTCCAATCGTATTTTTAAAATGTGCCGTGGGCCCGTTAAAAAATGACCTGCGGGCCGCAAATGGCCCCCGGGCCGCACTTTGGACACCACTGACATAAATCCTTCATGATTAAAGTTAAGACTGAGTGCTCTATAGGCGCTTATCTTCTTTTTACACTTGTACATCATTCAGGAATGTTGTAAAAATAGGATTATTACGTCCTCTTCGCTTCTGTGATATACTTAGCAGAGGGTTCTACTTATTTTTACACTTAAAAATTGTAAAATGTAAAAAAAAAAAGAAAAAAAAAAGACTTAAAACAAAACAAAAAGATCCTTCACTTTATTCCCTATGAGACAAAACAGCATACGGTTGTAATGTAAACGCTTTGTTTCCAAGTCAAAAGTCAGAAAATATCCCTCTTGTGGGATCGCTCCTAAAAAATGTCAATCATCTTTTTAGGTGAGTTTTTGTGGAAAATGTTTGACGTTTATGATTTCGAACGTCGTTTCCTGGTACTGTCCGCAATGTGTCTTTCATTTGAGGACGAAAGGAGGTAGAATATAACAGTGGAGCTATATAAAGAGAACACTCTGGTCTTTGAAGTGTTTTAATGGTTGGATGGTTGGATGGATGGATGGCACATGAGATAACAGGAAGACTTCCACGTGAAGGTGAAGAAGAAGATCTAATGGAATGCTTCCATCACTCAAATAGCAAGTCCGTCTCCATTCTGGACTACATCACTTTTATGCAGCCAATGAATTTCACGTGATAAAAGCAAGAGAGAATCCAGCTCTGCACTTTTACTGTAACGTATTACCCCGAAGTAGATTTCGGTGAGGATCAGGGTAAAGAAAAGATGCGAATACAGGAATTAGTTCTCACTTTTCACAGTTATACAGTCCACCTGAACCGAGGCCAAATAGGACAGAGACCAAGCAGAAAAAAAGCAAACGTGGGCATAATTTAGAGTAGTCTGTGTACAGCTTATATAGATTTACTCTCCACTGAAAATGTCAACACAGAGCCAAAATATACAAGTAAGGTAGCAAGACAACTGTGTCTTGCCAATAAGGTCTGGATCTGTATGAGTGCTGCCTGCAATGGGGGAGCTATGGTTCCTTGATGAGAAAGATAATTTATTTCTTCATTTTTTAAAAACATTTGTTTATTGGGTTTTAAGGCATATACAATTTCCATGGAGAGATGATTTGGGCGTTGGGAAAATCCGCTCCAGAGGAGGTTGTAGCATCATTACCTGGTGCTGCATGAGTGCTGCCGGCACTGGGGGGGATTGTGGTTCATTGAAGGGAAACAAAGATATTGTCATGTACTGTAATGTGACGTTGGGAAAATTCTCTCACTCGGTGGTGGTAGCGTCGACATCTGTCACTGCATGAGTGCTGCCGGAATTGGGGGAGCTGTGGTAATTGAGTGGAAAGATCATTCCTAACTTATACTGTGACATTAGGAAAATCTGCTTCTTCGGTGGGTGATAGCGTCATCGGCTTGATGCTGCATGAGTGCTGCGGTTCATTAAAGGCCATGATCATTTCCAACGTACACTGTGACATTAGTAAAATCTGCTTCCTTGGTGGTGTTAGCGTCATCATCTGTACGAGTTCTGCTGGAAGTGGGGGAGCTGTGGTTCATTGAGTGGAAAGATAATTTCCAACTTTTACTGTGACATGCAGCTGAGATAGGCTCCAGCACCCCCCGCGACCCCAAAAGGGACAAGCGGTAGAAAATGGATGGATGGATAAGTTAAATCCGCTCCCTTGGTGGTGTCATTACATTGCGCTGCACGAGTGCTGCCCGCACTGGGGGGAGCTGCGGTTCATTGAGGGAAAACATACATTTTTGACATATATTCTGACATTAGGAAAATCAGTCTCCGTGGTGGTAGTGTAATTGCCTGGCGCTGCACGAGTGCTGCCCTCACTGGGGGGCTGCGGTTAACGGAGGGTCAACATGACTTGTGACATGTATTGTGACATTAAAATAAATCCACTCCCTTGGTGGTGGTAATGTTGTTGCCTGGCGCTGCACGAGTGCTGCCCGCACTGGGGGAGCTGCGGTTCATTAAGGGGAAACATACATTTTTAACACATAATCTGCCCCTATGGGGGATGTAGTGTCATCGCCTGGCGCTGCATGAGTGCTGTCGTTCATTGAGGGGAAAGATCATTTCTAACGTATACTGTGACATTAAGAAAATCCGCTCCCTTAGTGGTGGTTGTGTCATCGCTGCACGAGTGCTGCATGCACTGGGGAACTGCGGTTCACAAAGGGTAAACATGACTTATACAAATGGTGTTGGTGTCATCGCCTCACACTGTACGAGTGCTGCCGGCACTGGGGAACTGCGGTTCACGGAGGGCAAACATGACTTATGACATGTATTGTGACATTCAAATAAATCCACTCCCTTGGTGGTGGTAATGTCGTTGCCTGGCGCTGCACGAGTGCTGCCCGCACATGACTTATGACATGTACTGTGACATTAGGGAATTCCGCTCCCTTGGTGGTGGTAGTAGTGTCATCATCTTGGGCTGCACGAGTGCTGCCCGCAATGGGGGAGCTGCGGTTCATTTTTGACATATACTCTGACATTAGGAAAATCAGTCTCTGTGGTGGTGGTGGTAGTGTCATAGTCTGGCGCTGCACGAGTGCTGCCGGCACTGGGGAACTGCGGTTCACGGAGGGCAAACTTGACTTATGACATGTATTGTGACATTAAAATAAATCCCCTCCCCTGGTGGTGGTGGTGTCATCGCCTGGCGCTGCACGAGTGCTGCCGGCACATGACTTATGACATGTCCTGTGACATTAGGGAATTCCGCTCCCTTGGTGGTGGTAATAGTGTCATCATCTTGGGCTGCACGAGTGCTGCGGTTCATTTTTGACATATACTCTGACATTAGGAAAATCAGTCTCTGTGGTGGTGGTAGTGTCATCGCCTGGCGCTGCACGAGTGCTGCCCACACTGGGGAACTGCGGTTCACGGAGGGCAAACATGACTTATGACATGTATTGTGACATTAAAATAAATCCACTCTCTTGGTGGTGGTAATGTCGTTGCCTGGCGCTGCACGAGTGCTGTCCGCACATGACTTGTGACATGTCCTGTGACATTAGGGAATTCCGCTCCCTTGGTGGTGGTAATAGTGTCATCATCTTGGGCTGCACGAGTGCTGCCTGCACTGGGGAAGCTGCGGTTCATTTTTGACATATACTCTGACATTAGGAAAATCAGCCTCTGTGGTGGTGGTGTCATCGCCTGGCGCTGCACGAGTGCTGCCGGCACTGGGGAACTGCGGATCACGGAGGGCAAACATGACTTATGACATGTATTGTGACATTAAAATAAATCCACTCCCTTGGGGGTGGTAATGTTGTTGCCTGGCGCTGCACGAGTGCTGCCGGCACTGGGGAACTGCGGTTCACGGAGGGCAAACATGACTTATGACATGTATTGTGACATTAAAATAAATCCACTCCCTTGGGGGTGGTGATGTCGTTGCCTGGCGCTGCACGAGTGCTGCCTGCACATGACTTATGACATGTATTGTGACATTAAAATAATTCCGCTCCCTTGGTGGTGGTAATAGTGTCATCATCTTGGGGTGCACGAGTGCTGCGGTTCATTTTTAACATATACTCTGACATTAGGAAAATTAGTCTCTGTGGTGGTGGTGGTAGTGTCATCGCCTGGCGCTGCACGAGTGCTGCCGGCACTGGGGAAATGCGGTTCACAAAGGGTAAACTTGACTTATACAAATGTCACCTTGTGACATTAAAAGAAATCCACTCCCTTGGTGGTAATGTCGTTGCCTGGCGCTGCACGAGTGCTGCCCGCACATGACTTATGACATGTACTGTGACATTAGGGAATTCCGCTCCCTTGGTGGTGGTAGTAGTGTCATCATCTTGGGCTGCATGAGTGCTGCCTGCACTGGGAAAGCTGTGGTTCATTTTTGACATATACTCTGACATTAGGAAAATCAGCCTCTGTGGTGGTGGTGGTGGTGGTGGTGTCATCGCCTGGCGCTGCACGAGTGCTGCCGGCACTGGGGAACTGCGGTTCACGGAGGGCAAACATGACTTATCCAAATGTCACACTGTGACATTAACAAAATCCCCTCCCCTGGTGGTGGTGTCTTCACCTGACGCTGCACGAGTGCTGCCGGCACTGGGGAACTGCGGTTCACGGAGGGCAAACATGACTTATGACATGTATTGTGACATTAAAATAAATCCACTCCCTTGGTGGTGGTGATGTCGTTGCCTGGCGCTGCACGAGTGCTGCCCGCACATGACTTATGACATGTACTGTGACATTGGGGAGTTCCGCTCCCTTGGTGGTGGTAGTAGTGTCATCATCTTGGGCTGCATGAGTGCTGCCTGCACTGGGGAAGCTGTGGTTCATTTTTGACATATACTCTGACATTAGGAAAATCAGCCTCTGTGGTGGTGGGGGTGGTGGTGGTGTCATCGCCTGGCGCTGCACGAGTGCTGCCGGCACTGGGGAACTGCGGTTCACGGAGGGCAAACATGACTTATGACATGTATTGTGACATTAAAATAAATCCACTCCCTTGGTGGTGGTGATGTCGTTGCCTGGCGCTGCACGAGTGCTGCCCGCACATGACTTATGACATGTACTTTGACATTGGGGAATTCCGCTCCCTTGGTGGGGGTAATAGTGTCATCATCTTGGGCTGCACGAGTGCTGCCCGCACTGGGGGAGCTGCGGTTAATTTTTGACATATACTCTGACATTAGGAAAATCAGTCTCTGTGCCTGACGCTGCACGAGTGCTGCCGGCACTGGGGAACTGCGGTTCACAGAGGGTAAACATGACTTATCCAAATGTCACACTGTGACATTAACAAAATCCCCTCCCCTGGTGGTGGTGGTGGTGTCTTCACCTGACGCTGCACGAGTGCTGCCGGCACTGGGGAACTGCGGTTCACGGAGGGCAAACATGACTTATGACATGTATTGTGACATTAAAATAAATCCACTCCCTTGGTGGTGGTGATGTCGTTGCCTGGCGCTGCACGAGTGCTGCCCGCACATGACTTATGACATGTACTGTGGCATTGGGGAATTCCGCTCCCTTGGTGGTGGTAATAGTGTCATCATTTTGGGCTACACGAGTGCTGCGGTTCATTTTTGACATATACTCTAGTATTAGGAAAACCAGTCTCTGTGGTGGTGGTAGTGTCATCACCTGGCGCTGCACGAGTGCTGCCCGCACTGGGTTGCTGTGGTTCAGTGTGAATAAAGGTGATTTCCAGCATGTGAAGCATAGCTGTCTTGGAAAGTAGGCCACATTGCTGACGAAGTGATGGAGTGGACAAGTATGTGTCGGAAGGAAGGAAGGAAGGAAGGAAGGAAGGAAGGAAGGAAGGAAGGAAGGAAGGAAGGAAGGAAGGAAGATGTCTAACATGCTCCACTGATGTCATCATGGAGGACGAGAAGAAGATGAATTTGATGCTGGATCGCACCTGAGGGCATCCAGGAAGCATCCGATTGCAAAAATGAAGGAAGATCTTTCACGTCATCGCCCCGGTTTCATCTTTTTTTTGAGGGGGCGATTCTTGGAAATGAAGAAGAAAGCGTTTCCACTGCCACACACTAAATATGGACGCCAGGAACGCTGCTGCTAAAGCGCCGCAGGGAAAGGCTGAGCAGAAGCAGCAGGGAGCAGAGATGTTTCACACATGTGTCCAGGGAAAGATGAAAAAAAAAGTGGAAATGATTCATGCCTCAGAGGAAGAGAAAGTCCTTGTAGGATGAGAGGCCGAGTTAGGAGAGAGGAGGACGAGCAAAAGAAAACAGATGATGGGACAGAAAGGAAGAAGACATGTTGGATCCAGACGAGCCATCCAAGGCCTTCCCGCCGTGACCTTTGACACGCTAAATCAAAAGCGGAGATGTGGGAGTTTGCCGGCAGGTTGTGACACGGCGGCGAGGGAGGATGCGACGCTGATAAACAGGAGAAACCATCCTCCTGTCTCTCCGACCTTATTTGGGCATGCGGAGACCAGGGTAGGAAATATGCACATTCGGCAAAAAAAAATACAAAAAAGGAGCACTGACAGAAAACGTAAACATGAGAAAAGTTTCATGTCGAGACAACCTTTTTTTTTTTTTTTAATAGTTGACATTTAGACCACCCTCAACTTTTCCTCGCCTTTTTCAGCAGGGCTATTCAACTACACCATGAAGAGGGGCCGCAGTTTGAAGAGCCCAAGGGCTGAGGGGCCGGACATCAAAATGTGGATTTTGAGGGCCACATGGCAGTTATGGCCACTTGTATAGATTTCATTATTAATTATGTAAATAGTTTTAAGTTGATTTTAGTCGATTTTACAATAAAAACTATACATTTACGAAATTTTACTGTAAAATATAGCGTTTTTAAAAATATTTTACAACATTTTACGCTAAATGGAAAAACAGTACCACTGTTTTTTGAGGTTGTTTTTTTTTACAAAAAAAAGCTGGCAGCTTAGTTACCATAATTTTACTATTACATTTACAACATTATATTGTTAATGGAAAAACTGTACACGTTTTTTTTTTTATTCTGGCAATTTAGCTGCCAGTTTTTCTACCGTAAAAACAAATATTTACAGTAACACACGGTTAAAAACAACAACCGTAAGATTTTACAGTCAAAAACTGGCAGCTCGGTCAACAGAATTCTAACGCAAAAAACAGTAGTAGTTTTTTTCCAGTTTATAGTAACATGCTGTAAAGAACAACATAAAATGTATTGTAATTTTTATGAATTTTATGTGTAGTTTGCTGTAAAGTTAAGTATTTGTATTTATTTTTATTTAAACAAAAACATGTTTGGAAGGTATGATAATATACTGTAATATTTGTTGCAATATTGGATACTATTAAAGTTTAAAAGGTAAGCAATTTCAAGCAGTACGTATATTTTTTCTGCCAAAATTTAAAAAAAATCTATTACATTTAGTGAGGAAATATTAAGTACTTTATTGACATAATATTTCCAGGTGTTTGCGGGCCAGATGTGGCCCCCGGGCCTTGAGTTTGACACCTGTGACTTAGGAGGTTTACTTAATTACAAAGTAAACAAACCAGCTTTCACACTGCACTGTCAATAAATTAATAATTCTGCCCTCACTACTCGTTTCCGGCGTGTGCAGCCAGACAGATAGTTAACAGCATGAAGAAACAGAAGCTCCAGAAGTTTTGCTGAGGATTGATGTTCCTTCTTGTAAATTATTTTCCTTCTTTATTTTTTTAAATTTTTTTTACACTTCTTCCTTCATTTAAGTTTGTAAGGCTGAACATATAAACTTTACAAAAGTATCACCATTGGGTATTTTACATAAATCAAGCACGCCTGTGAAGTGAAAACCATTTCAGGTGACTACCTCTTGAAGCTCATCGAGAGAATGCCAAGAGAGTGCGAAAAAGTAATCAGAGCAAAGGGTGGCTATTTTGAAGAAACTCGAATACAAAACATGTTTTCAGTTATTTCACCTTTTTTTTTGTGAAGTACATAACTCCACATGTGTTCATTCATAGTTTTGATGCCTTCAGTGACAATCTACAATGTAAATAGTCATGAAAATAAAGAAAACTAATTGAATGAGGAGGTGTGTCCAAACTTTTTCATGATTTGTTTGTACACAGCTTGCTCGACAGCGTGTGTGCTGTCTGTATCATGAATAACGTTAAAGTGTACTCACTCGATGGACAGTTGTGAGTTTGGTCCAGCTGGCCGTGGACTTTTTTCGGTTTATTAGGGTAAGCACTCCATTTATGTCAAAATAGCAAGTTCCACATTTTGCAACTTCGAGTCACGCCGACCTCACTCTCTTGGCTTCCGTCTGCTCCAACGTCTCACCCTTCCTCCGTGCTGGCTTCTAGAAGTAGTAGTTCATCCTCCGTATATTCAGCTTCAAAAAGATAAGGTTGTGAATCCTCATTTGTCCAAAAATAGTAGTCTTTGTTGTCAGTTACCAAGTCTGCCACTATTACAACACACACGCCTTTGTATTCAGAAGTAGGAACACACTAAATTGTTGCCAGAAGTCGAAAGTACGCTGCTATGGAAACAGATGTCCTAATAATGATCAAAATACGGTAAATATTGTACATATTACATATTGGTATGAACGTGTCTGTTATTACATTTTATAAACAGTACAGGCCAAAAGTGTGGACACACCTTCTCATTCAATGACTTTTCTTTATTTTCATGACTATTTACATTGTAGATTGTCACTAAAGGCATCAAAACTATAAATGAACACATGTGGAGTTATGTACTTAACAAAAAAAGGTGAAACAACTGAAAACAGGTTTTATATTCGAGTTTCTTCAAAATAGCCACCCTTTGCTCTGATTACTGCTTTGCACACTCTTGGCATTCTCTCCATGAGCTAACTCATTCAAGACTGTTGGAAAACCATTTCAGGTGACTACCGCTTGAAGCTCATCAAGAGAATGCCAAGAGTGTGCGAAACAGTAATCAGAGCAAAGGGTGGCTATTTTGAAGAAACTCGAATATAAAACATGTTTTCAGTTATTTCACCTTTTTTTTTTTGTTAAGTACATAACTCCACGTGTGTTCATTCATAGTTGTGATGCCTTCAGTGACAATCTACAATGTAAATAGTCATGAAAATAAAGGAAACACATTAAATGAGAAGGTGTGTCCAAACTTTTGGCCTGCACTGTAATATATATATATATATATATAAATAAATAAATAAATACATATATATATATGAAAATGTAGCGACCGGAATAAAACAAAGTAAAAGTAGTATTTCTTCTTCTTCACATAAATACTCAAGTAAAAGTAAAAAAGTAGGTTGCATTTATCCAAAAAGTTACCTAAGTAATATGGAGCATCACACCATGTTATTGTTTGAACATCCTTAAAAAAAAGTCACTTTTGCACTTTTTTTGTTGTTGTAATTTGTCACTTTGGACAGATTCTGCTTCTTAATCATAATAATCAAGATGCATGAGAAAGTGCTGCCTTGTTAGTAGTGTGCTGCACAGAGAGAACAGTGGAGCGTTGATGAGTTGTTTTTACAGGTGCTCACTGCTCACTGCTTCCTGTGTGTGATGACAGGCGCACAACAACGTTAGCCCTCGGACAGGGTTGGCATGGTTTAAGGGATGGTCACATGGACTTGGGTCTTATCTCTGGTGAACCAGACAAAGAATAAAGAAAAACTGGGAGCACATGGAAAGCATGCATAACACTGATGGATGTATGGTGTGCTCCCGTTTCCTCTTTATTCATTCTAGTCGGCACTCGGGAAGCATCATTTACTAAAAATGCATTGAAAATGCTCATGTGGAAATGATATAAATTGTAAAGAAAAACTTACAGTTCCTACAGAAACATCTTGGACAGGAAGCCATAACTGTCAAGGGTCAGCTTGTTATTTCTAGAAATAATGGGAGAAAAATACAGCATAATTAATATGGTGTTGGAACAGTATGGAAAAAGTCAACTATTTAAAATATATTGCATGATACCTTTTGCTCTTTTTACCCCTTGACTTTCATATGCATGTAAAACAAACACAATAATAATACCAATAATAATTAAAAATTTTAAACAATAAAAAAAAAATACATACATATACAGTCACGATCAAAAAGTTTACATATACTTGTAAAGAACATAATGTCATGGCTGTCTTGAGTTTACAATCATTTTTACAACTCTTATTTTTTTGTGATAGAGTGATTGGAGCACATACTTGTTGGTCACAAAAAACCTTCATGAAGTTTGGTTCTTTTATGAATTTATTATGAGTCTACTGAAAATGTGACCAAATCTGCTGGGTCAAAAGTATACATACAGCAGGGGTGTCCAAAGGGCGGCCCGGGGGCCATTTGCGGCCCGCAGCTAATTGTGTACCGGCCCGCCACACATTCTGCAAAAATTGCAAAATTGATAATATTGCAAAAATAAAAAAAAAACATTTAAAAAAAGTGGAATGAGGTGAAATCTAACGAGAAAAAGTTGCAATGTTGACACAAAGCTGCCATGCAGGCTGTTTTTTTTCTTTTGTCTTCGTTTATTTTTCTTTTTTTTGCCATTGCTAAAAAAAAAAAAAAAAAGACTAAAAATCTATGTTATAAGGAATTATTACTTAAAAAGTATCACTTTAAAATGTTTTATGTGGAAAAATATTGCATATATTGTGTGGTTGCCATAAAAAAACATCAAAGTTTTATTTGACAAAAGAGCATAAAACAAACAAAATAATAGTTCAAACGTAAAATGGACAGATATATCTGAAGTTGATCTCGTAATTTAAGTGTTAAAAGTTTTAAAAAAAACTAATAAAAATGTATCACTTTATGAGTGGGGGACCTTTTGGATCCCAAATATATTTAGTAGGATTTTATTTAACATTTCACTGTGATTACTCAAAAATATTAAATAATTAAAATCAATGGTGTCCTGCATTATTGATCTTTTAGGGCTCTAATACTAAATACTGCATATTTCAGTTTTACTATAAAAAACAAAGTTGTCTTTGACAGAAAAGGCATACAACCTTTTTTTATTTTTTTATTTATATCAACTTGAAGTTGATATAGATATTTACTGTAAGCGTTAAATAAAAAATAATAATTTGACTTATTTTTCACATTTTAATGACTGAGACCCTTTATGGTCCCCGGGAGCCCTTAATGTTCAAAACAAAAAAATCCATATATTTTGTTAAGGTTTGAAAATGAAAAATATCAAAATGGCCCCCGCATGCTTAAATTTTTCCGTGTACGGCCCTCAGTGGAAAAAGTTTGGAGACCCCTGACATACAGCAATGTTAATATTTGCTTACATGTCCCTTGGCAAGTTTCACCGCAATAAGGCGCTTTTGGTGTCACGATGGGGTTTTCTCAGCTTACTGCGGGGTTCGTTCTCCCGGGATGCAGACGGACCACTCTGGACAAAGCGTGCAGGTAAGAACATGATTTTTTCAAAAAAATAACACGAAGTACTAAAAACAGAAAACAAGCAAAAGGAATAACGTGCTGATCGCTCTCGAAACTAAGCTACCACTTAGCATTGGCTAGGAGACAAGCAAAACTTACGTTGTTGGTTGCATGCAGCAAACAATGACCCCAGACTGAGCGTGGCGAGCAAGGTGGATAAATAGCTCTCTGATTAGTGGTTGACAGCAGCTGAGCGTGGGACCACTAACCAGAGGCAGGTGAACCCAATTAATCCCCATGGTGACCAAAATAACATAACAAAAATGGCATTTGGTAGCCATCCTCTCCACTCCTCTTGACAAAATTGGTGCAGTTCAGCTAAATGTGTTGGTTTTCTGACATTGACTTGTTTCTTCAGCATTGTCCACACGTTTAAGTCAGGACTTTGGGAAGGCCATTCTAAAACCTTAATTCTAGCCTGATTTAGCCATTCCTTTACCACTTTTGAGGTGTGTTTGGGGTCATTGTCCTGTTGGAACACCCAACTGCGCCCAAGACCCAACCTCCGGGCTGATGATTTTAGGTTGTCTTGAGGAATTTGGAGGTACTCCTACTTCTTCATTGTCCCATTTAGTCTCTGTAAAGCACCAGTTTCATTGGCGGCAAAACAGGCCGGGAGCATAATCCTACCACCACCATGCATGACGGTAGGCATTGTGTTCCTGTTCCTCCAAACATATTGCTGGGTATTGTGGCCAAACAGCTCAATTTTTGTTTCATCTGAGATCACATGGACAAAGATAAGACCTTCTGGAGGAAAGTTCTGTGACCCAGCAGATTTGGTTACATTTTCAGTAGACCCATAATAAATTCATAAAAGAACCAAACTTCATGAGTGTTTTTGGTGACCAACAAGTATGTGCTCCAATCACTCTATCACAAAAAATTAAGAGTTGTAGAAATTATTGGAAACTCAAGACAGCCATGACATTATGTTCTTTACAAGTCTATGTAATTTTGATCGTGACTATATATATATATATATATATATATATATATATATATATATATATATATATATATATATATATATATATATATATATATATATATATATATATATATATATATATATATAAAAATATAACAGAAAAAGTGCAATTGCATATAAAAAAAAAATGTAATAAAAATGAAATGCCTTCAAAAAATTATCAAAAATAAAAAAAAAAGTATGTGAAAATTAATATAAAATAAATACATGTTGACAAAGTACCTGAAGGACAGAAATAGACCCAATCTGCAGCAAAACTATAAATAGGGTGTCGTTAAGGGTTAGAAAACAACACATGCTATACACCAGTGGTCCCCAACCACCGGACCGCGGCCCCGTACCAGGCTGCGCAAGAAATAATTTATTTTTAATTTTTTAAAATTAAATCAACATCAAAAACACAATATATACATATTGTGTATGTGTATGTCAATATAGATCAATGCAGTCTGCAGGGATACAGTCCGTAAGCACACATGATTGTATTTCTTTATGAAAACCCCACCCCCGGTCCGTGGGACAAATTTTCAAGCGTTGACCGGTCCCCAGCTACAAAAAGGTTGGGGACCACTGCTATACACAACACAACACAAATATTAAAAAAAATAAACATGTCAAACAAAAAAACGAAAAAAGCCAAAAGTGTGACATATTTCATTTTTTTCAAATGACTTTATTGACCATTGAACCAAGTGTACCATCAGATAAACGACACGGGCCGAAGCGGACACAAAGAACCACAGCGGATGGCCTCCAAGACCATCGACGGATACAAGTCAGTGATTTTTTTTTGGTTTTTTTTCCTCTTAAAAGTAAGAAAATGAGTTAAGGCCTCCACAAAGTCACCTAATAATTATTAAATATCTTCCTTTTGAAACAACTGATGAACACACGGATGATGTTCTCTTGAGAGTCAACTAACAAAAGAGTCAAAAAGGACAGAGACGAGGACTTGGCAACGTGAGCGGTGGTCCGTGGACTGGAGTCGGGACCAGCAGCCTGCAGCCACGAACAGAGAAGAGGAGTCCGCCAAGTCCTTGATGGACCTCAAAGTCTGGCAAGTCCTTGATGGACCTCAAAGTCTGGCAAGTCCTTGATGGACCTCAAAGTCCTGACTTGGAACTGCTGTCTCCTCACAGGTGCTTGTGTCCAAGTCACAATTTGTCCTTTCTCTCAAACAAGGTCCGTCCGAGTAGAGGGCTGTTCTAAGCTCCTCCCACAAGGGGGCGTGGCTACAGCAGGCTGCCCGGCCAGGAGACGATGGTCAGCGTGATTCTTCCTCGGAGCTCCTTGAGGAGACGCACCAGCGCCACGTGGGTCATACCCCATGTACTCTTACCATTCACCTCCAGCAGGATGTCCCCGCACCTGCACACACACACACACACACACACACACACACACACACACACACACACACACACACACACACACACACACACACACTGGTTATCAGTTGGAATGGGGACCAAGTTTTTGATCATCACTTGTGGGGACCACCCTTTCTACAGGTACCGGTGCCGATACCAAAATGTATTTCGGTACTTTTTGATACTTTTCTAAATGAAGGGCACCACAAAAAATGTCATTATTGGCTTTATTTTAACAAAAAATCTTAGGGTACATTAAAAATATGTTTCTTATTGCAATTTAGTCCTTCAATAAAATAGTGAACATACTAGACAACTTGTCTTTTAGTAGTAAGTAAACAAACAAAGGCTCCGAATTTAGTCTGCTGACATATGCAGTAACATATTGTGTCATTTATTATTCTATTATTTTGTCAACATTATTAAGGACAAGTGGTTAAAAATCAATTATTAATCTACTTGTTCATTTACTGTTAATATCTGCTTACTTATGTTCTATCCACACTTCTGTTCAAATGTAATAATCACTTATTCTTCTCTTGTTTGGATACTTTACATTAGTTTTGGATGATACCACACATTTGGGTATCAATCTGATACCAAGTCGCTACAGGATCATACATTGGTCATATTCAAAGTCCTCATGTGTCCAGGGACATATTTCCTGACTTTATAAACATAATATACACTTTAAAAAAACAAAACAAGATGTTGTGATGCCAAAAAATATAGATGTAATCATAGTAGTATCGACTAGATACGTGCCTGTACTTGATATCATTACAGTGGATGTTAGGTGTAGATCCACACATGGCGTTTATTTACATTTTGATGCCGGTGAGTTACGGTGTGTAGTGAAGCATGTTTAGCTATTTCTCGTCCTGCAGTGATAATGTTACTTGTAAGACACTTACTTTATTTGTCTCCATGGAGACCAGGATTAGTGATTTAGAAGTAGCTAAAACACTGGATGGACTTCAGCCGCGAGCTAGCTAGCTAGCCATGTCTTAAAGCACCTCTTCCTGAGTCGGTATAGTACCGAATATGATTCATTAGTATTGCGGTACTCTACTAATACCCTATGGCTGTCACTCAAATGCCGGCCAAATGTGGAGAAAAAAACAAAACAACTCAGCCTCTTGCGGTTATTTATCGCACTAACTAAAACTTCGATGTGGATTAAATTCCGATTACGGATGTCCGATAATGGCTTTTTGCCAATATCCGATATTGCGATATTGTCCAACTCTTAATTACAGATACCGATATCAACTGATACCGATATATACAGTCGTGGAATTAACACATTATTATGCCTAATTTGGACAACCAGGTATGGTGAAGATAAGGTCTTTTTTTTTTTTTAATTATAAAATAAAATAATATAAATAAATTTAAAACATTTTCTTGAATAAAAAAGAAAGTAAAACAATATAAAAACAGTTACATAGAAACTAGTAATTCATGAAAATGAGTAAAATTAACTGTTAAAGGTTAGTACTATTAGTGGACCAGCAGCACGCACAATCATGTGTGCTTACGGACTGTATCCCTTGCAGACTGTATTGTTATATATTGATATATAATGTAGGAACCAGACTATTAATAACAGAAAGAAACAACCCTTTTGTGTGAATGAGTGTAAATGGGGGAGGGAGGTTTTTTGGGTTTGTGCACTAATTGTAAGTGTATCTTGTGTGTTTTATGTTGATTTAATTAAAAAAAAAAACCCGATACCGATAATAAAAAAAACGATACCGATAATTTCCGATATTACATTTTAAAGCATTTATCGGCCGATAATATCGGCGGGCCAATATTATCGGACATCTGTAATTCCGATTAATGGTGCAGCCCCAACTCGTCCATGCTGCACACTGCGTGCATTCTCTTGTGTTTCTCAGTGCACCAAACACTAGTCAGGGGTGTCCAAAGTTTTTCCACTGAGGGCCGTAAATTGAAAAATTAAAGTATACGGGGGGCCATTTTGATATTTTTCATTTTCAAACCATAACAAAATATATAGATTTTTTTTTTTTTTTACCTTTAGGGACCATAAAGGGTCTCAGTCATTAAAATGTTAAAATAAGTCAAATTATTATTATTTTTAAATTATTTAATGCTTACAGTACATCTCTATATCAACTTCAGGTTGATTTGAAGTAAAAAAAAATTTAAAAAAATGGTTTTATGCCTTTTTTGTCAAAGACAACTTAGTTTTTTATAGTAAAACTGAAATATGCAGTATTTAGTAATTAAAACAATAAAAGATCAATAATGCAGGACACCATTGATTTTAATTCACTATTATTTTTTGAGTAATCGCAGTGTAAAGATAAATACAATCCCACTAAATATCTTTGGGATCCAAAAGATGCCCCACTCATAAAGTGATACATTTTTATTAGTTTTTAAAAAAAAACTTTCAACACTTAAATTACGAGATCAACTTCAGATACACTACCGTTCAAAAGTTTGGGGTCACATAGAAATGTCCTTATTTTTTAAGGAAAAGCACTGTACTTTTCAATGAAGATAACTTTAAACTAGTCTTAACTTTAAAGAAATACACTCTATGCATTGCTAATGTGGTAAATGACTATTCTAGCTGCAAATGTCTGCTTTTTGGTGCAATATCTACATAGGTGTATAGAGGCCCTTTTCCAGCAACTATCACTCCAGTGTTCTAATGGTACAATGTGTTTGCTCATTGGCTCAGAAGGCTAATTGATGATTAGAAAACCCTTGTGCAATCATGTTCACACATCTGAAAACAGTTTAGCTCGTTACAGAAGCTACAAAACTGACCTTCCTTTGAGCAGATTGAGTTTCTGGAGCATCACATTTGTGGGGTCAATTAAACGCTCAAAATGGCTAGAAAAAGAGAACTTTCATCTGAAACTCGACAGTCTATTCTTGTTCTTAGAAATGAAGGCTAGTCCACAAAATTGTTTGGGTGACCCCAAACTTTTGAACGGTAGTGTATATCTTGTCGATTTTGCGGTTAAACTATTATTTTGTTTGTTTTATGCGCTTTTGTCAAATAAAACGTTGATGTTTTTATATGGCAACCACACAATATATGCAATAGTTTTTTTCCACATAAAACATTTTAAAGTAAAGTTTTTGAAGTAATTGGAGCCTTGAAAATAATTAATTATAACATTGATTTTTTTGTATTTTTTTTTTTTTTTGAGCAATGGCAAAAAAAAAACAGCCTGCATGACAGCTTTGTGTCAACATTGCAACTTTTACTTGTTAGATTTCACCTCATTCCACTTTTTTAAATGTTTTTTTTACATTTTTTGCAATAGCATTTCCAGAATGTGTGGCGGGCCGGTAAGCAATTAGCTGCGGGCCGCAATTTGGACTAAGTGTACCTGCCAGTTGACACGCCGCCATGCAACGATTTCACCTTTGACCTCAGCCACCCAAGGTCAAAGAAAATAGGGTTCTTGCACTGACCAATTGGCTTCAGAGTGCCGCTTTAAAACCGGGATTTGAACTCTGAACTTGGCAAGTGGGAAGTGGCAGACATAAAGAAGTACCTGATGCCGCCGTCGTTGTAGGCGGGCGTGCCCTTGACGATGGAGCGTATAAAAAAGCACTGGTTGCAGTTGACCTCCTCCTGACCTCCCACGATGCTGAAGCCCAGGCTGCCTGACATGCTCCGCCGCAGCACGATGTCCTTGCAGCTGTACAGGTGCCTGCGGGGAACAGCGCCCGTTTAGGACCCTTCCTCTACTGCGCCTCACTAGTCGCCGCCGATCAGACCTGGGCAGCTGCAGCCAGGACACCCACAGCGGGGAGTAGTCGTCGTTGGGCAGCAGGCTCTTGGTGCCGTCGCCGGGCGAGGGCGCCAGACACGGCGGCAGCTCGTCGTCCCCGGGGCCCTCCTCGGGGGGCCGCATCTCCAGGACCTTGAGCACCACGGGGGAGGAGGTGTTCTTCAGGTTGGCCACCGCCTCGCTGCGCGTCACGCCCGTCAGGTCCACGCCGTTGACGTCCAGCAAGATGTCGCCTGCGGGAAGCGAAGGGGAGATTTTAGTCTATGAAATATTCAACGAGGTCGCCGTGGAAACATGAAAGGCGAGCGCCACCTGCGCCTTCAAAAAGGCGGGATGATGAAAGAGGGGAAGAGCAAAGAGGTTATGCTAATACTGATGAATATCAACACCATGTTGATCAATACTGTGCCAATGTTACCACGCCATTCATTTAGATCGGCGGGCAGCATCTTTAGCGCCGCCCTAGTGGCTCCCTGGAGCATTTTTTAAAAAGTGTTGAAAATGGAAAAAAAAAAAAAGTTTTCGTTAGAGATGTCCGATAATATCAGACTGCCGATATTATCGGCCGGTAAATGCTTTAAAATGTAATATCGGAAATTATCGGTATCGGTTTCAAAAAGTAAAATTGATTACTTTTTAAAACGCCGCTGTACGGAGTGGTTCACGGACATAGGGAGAAGAACAGAGCGCCAATAAACCTTAAAGGCACTGGCTTTGAGTGAATGCAAGGCATACTTGGTCAACAGCCATACAGGTCACACTTGAGGGTGTCCGTATAAACAACTTTAACACTGTTACAAATATGCGCCACACTGTGAACCCACACCAAACAAGAATGACAAACGCAATTCGGGAGAACATCCGCACCGTAACACAACATAAACACAACAGAACAAATACCCAGAACCCCTTGCAGCACTAACTCTTCCGGGACGCTACAATATACACCCCCCGCTACCCCCTACCCTCCTAATATAGACACTTACATCATGTGTTGCCTTCATTATAACACTTATATAAGACTTTTAATGTAATTTTGATAGTAGGCTATTATAGCTAATATAGACACTTACATCATGTCCTGCCTTCATTATAACACTTATATAAGACTTTTAATGTAATTTTGATAGTAGGCTATTATAGCTGATATAGACACTTACATCATGTGTTGCCTTCATTATAACACTTATATAAGACTTTTAAAGTCATTTTGATAGTAGGCTAATATAGCTAATATAGACACTTACATCATGTGTCGCCTTCATTATAACACTTATATAAGACTTTTAAAGTCATTTTGATAGTAGGCTAATATAGCTAATATAGACACTTACATCATGTGTTGCCTTCATTATAACACTTATATAAGACTTTTAAAGTCATTTTGATAGTAGGCTAATATAGCTAATTAAGACACTTACATCATGCGTTGCCTTCATTATAACACTTATATAAGACTTTTAAAGTCATTTTGATAGTAGGCTAATATAGACACTTACATCATGTGTTGCCTTCATTATAACACTTATATAAGACTTTTAAAGTCATTTTGATAGTAGGCTAATATAGCTAATATAGACACTTACATCATGTGTTGCCTTCATTATAACACTTATATAAGACTTTTAAAGTCATTTTGATAGTAGGCTAATATAGCTAATATAGACACTTACATCATGCGTTGCCTTCATTATAACACTTATATAAGACTTTTAAAGTCATTTTGATAGTAGGCTAATATAGACACTTACATCATGCGTTGCCTTCATTATAACACTTATATAAGGCTTTACATTTTTTGCGGCTCTACTCATATTTTTTGGGGTATTTTTGGGTACATTTTGGGTTGCCGACCCCTGCCCTAGACACACGGAAGTGTTTGGAATCCCAATACGACCCCTTTGAAGTGGTATCATTCAGCCTCACATGTTGCGACACAACAGCCACTGATTACGATTCACCTGGGTCTGATAACAACGCGATACGGAATGCAAATCTCGACGGCGATGCATTTCAGTAGGATGGGTTTCGGGCAACAATGTATTCCAGCGGGTTATGTTTCAATACGCTATATGATTCCCTTTTGATACATTACGATTCAATCTGATACGGAGCAACACGGTTGGATTGGAATGTGATATCTTGGTGACAAATCTTTCATCTCTCCAGCAATGTCAGCCAAGCACAGTGTGACATTTACCTTATCTGTGTCATGAAGAGAGGGTCATACATGGAGGGGGTGAGGGTCAATGACAGGCTTAATGTGCTTTTGGCCTAAGATGCTGACGTTAGCAGATTCTCCCTCCGAGAGGTCGCAGAGTGTCGCTATTACATAAAAGCCTTCTACAGCCACTGCCTGGTGCTAATGTCCTCAGCCTCGCCGCCGCTATGCTAATGCTAGTGTTTTCCTTGGGGTCGTTTGTGGAGTGCAGTGAGTGTTCCGTCTAGGGTTGTACGGTAGGGGTGTGGGAAAAAATCGATTCGAATTCAAATCGCGATTCTCACGTTGTGCGATTCAGAATCGATTTTCTTTTTTTTTTTAAATCTATTTTTTTTGTAATTTATCTAATTTTTTTTTAAGTAATCAATCCAACAAAACAATACGCAGCAATACCATAACAATGCAATCTAACTCCAAAACCAAACCCGACCCAGCAACACTCAGAACTGCAATAAACAGAGCAATTGAGAGGAGACACAAACACGACACAGAATAAACCAAAAGTAGTGAAAGAAAAATGAATATTATCAACAACAGTATCAATATTAGTTACAATTTCAACATAGCAGTGATTAAAAATCCCTCATTAACATTATCATTAGACATTTATAAAAATTTTAAAAAAAGAACAATAGTGACACAGTGGCTTACACTTGCATCGCATCTCATAAGCTTGACAACACACTGTGTCCAATATTTTCACAAAGATAAAATAAGTCATATTTTTGGTTCATTTAATAGTTAAAACAAATTTACATTATTGCAATCAGTTGATAAAACATTGTCCTTTACAATTATAAAAGCTTTTTACAAAAATCTACTACTCTGCTTGCATGTCAGCAGACTGGGGTAGATCCTGCTGAAATCCTATGTATTGAATGAATAGAGAATCCTTTTGAATCGGGAAAATATCGTTTTTGAATCGAGAATCGCGTTGAATCGAAAAAAAAATCGATTTTGAATCAAATCATGACCCCAAGAATCGATATTGAATCGAATCGTGGGACACCCAAACATTCGCAGCCCTAATGACCAATGTATGATCCTGTAACTACTTGGTATCGGATTGATACCCACATTTGTGGTATCATCCACAACTAATGTAAAGTATCAAACAACAGAAGCATAAGTGATTATTACATTTTAACAGAAGTGTAGATAGAACATGTTAAAAGAGAAAGTAAGCAGATATTAACAGTAAATGAACAAGTAGATTAATAATTAATTTTCTACCACTTGTCCTTAATAATGTTGACAAAATAATAGAATGATAAATGACACAATATGTTACTGCATATGTCAGCAGACTAATTAGGAGCCTTTGTTTGTTTACTTACTAATAAAAGACAAGTTGTCTAGTATGTTCACTATTTTATTGAAGGATTTAACTGCAATAAGAAACACATGTTTAATGTGCCCTAAGATTCTTTGTTACAATAAAGCCAATAATGCCATTTTTTGTTGTCCCCTTTATTTAGAAAAGTCCCGAAAAGTACTGAAATAATTTTAGTACCGGTACCAAAATATTGGTATCGTTACAACACTAGCCTACACAGATATCAATTGTAACGACATCAAAGTACAAAAGCCGCATTTAGTCGATACAACAATGATTACATCGATATTTTTTAGCATCACAAAATCTTTTTCCGTTTTTTCAAGTTTTTGTTGTCCCCTTTATTTAGAAAAGTATCGAAAAGTACGGAAAAGTATCGAAAAGTATCGAAAAGTTTCGAAAAGTATCGAAATACATTTTGGTACCGGTATCGGAACAACACTAGTTCCGTCGCCATATAATTAACTTTACTACGGGTTGGCAGAGTGGCCGTGCCAGCAACCTGAGGGTTCCTGGTTCAATCCCCCCCGATACAACAATGATTACATCGATATTTTTTAGCATCACAAAATCTTTTTCCGTTTTTTCAAGTTTTTGTGGTCCCCTTTATTTAGAAAAGTATCAAAAAGTACCGAAAAGTATCGAAAAGTATCGAAAAGTTTTGAAAAGTATCGAAATACATTTTGGTACCGGTATCGGAACAACACTAGTTCCGTCGCCATATAATTAACTTTATTACGGGTTGGCAGAGTGGCCGTGCCAGCAACCTGAGGGTTCCTGGTTCAATCCCCCCCGATACAACAATGATTACATCGATATTTTTTAGCATCACAAAATCTTTTTCCGTTTTTTCAAGTTTTTGTGGTCCCCTTTATTTAGAAAAGTATCAAAAAGTACCGAAAAGTATCGAAAAGTATCGAAAAGTTTTGAAAAGTATCGAAATACATTTTGGTACCGGTATCGGAACAACACTAGTTCCGTCGCCATATAATTAACTTTATTACGGGTTGGCAGAGTGGCCGTGCCAGCAACCTGAGGGTTCCTGGTTCAATCCCCCCCGATACAACAATGATTACATCGATATTTTTTAGCATCACAAAATCTTTTTCCGTTTTTTCAAGTTTTTGTGGTCCCCTTTATTTAGAAAAGTATCAAAAAGTACCGAAAAGTATCGAAAAGTATCGAAAAGTATCGAAAAGTTTTGAAAAGTATCGAAATACATTTTGGTACCGGTATCGGAACAACACTAGTTCCGTCGCCATATAATTAACTTTACTACGGGTTGGCAGAGTGGCCGTGCCAGCAACCTGAGGGTTCCTGGTTCAATCCCCAGCTTCTACTACCCTAGTCATGTCCGTTGTGACCTTGAGCAAGACACTTCACCCTTGCTCCTGATGGGTCGTGGTTAGTGTGAATGTCAGTGTGTGAATGGGTGAATGTGGAAATAGTGTCAAAGCGCTACACAGGTATAACCCATTTACCATTTTACTAATGAAGATCATTTTAACATGAAGACCGAGCTACATTCTTGACTACAAAAACCGGTAAAGCCGCCAATAAGATCACCTTTGCGTATGGAGCCCTCCTGGCCCACTACCCCGTCGGGGTCCACGTTAGTGATATAGATGGGCAGGTCCCAGCCCCGACTGGACATGCCCCCCGCCACCGCCATGCCCAGCGAGTGGTACGGCTCCTTGCTCAGCGTGACCGTCTTCTCATAGCAGGCGGGCTTCTGACAGGAATCCTTCACGGGGCCACAGAAGACACGTGAAGACCACATGGACACGTTTTCTGGTGTGTGTTGAAGTGAGCCTACCAGCAGTGTTTGCTCTATATCTACGGGGGAGTATGGCGGAGGACCATCCATGGCCCACGGAGCTTCCTGGAGGATGTCGGGTGCGGGGAGGCAGATCTGACGAGACACCACAAAGTGGACGCCCTCCTCGCTTGCCTGAGAAGACACAAAACCACACCATGTTTACACACTTTACAACTTGTAAGGATTCAAACTAACCTATCCTGTCGATGCCATTGCTTACCTGGCTAAAGTTAACTGGGGAGCTGAGCAAATACTGTATTTCTTGCGTTACAGCAGCAGCATAAAAGGCATAATAATAACTTCATAAAGTAGTTTTATGGTAGCTTTCCCCCCAAAAAAATGAGCACATTCAAAGAAGCTAGTGCTGGTAGCTTGCCCCCCTCTCCCTTGTGGAAGGGGGGCACTGGTCAGGTGACCATGGATGAAGTGCTGGCTGTCCAGAGTCGGGACCCGGGGTGGACCGCTCGCCTGTGCATCGGTTGGGGACAACTCTGTGCTGCTTACCCGTCTCCGCTCGGGATGGTCTCCTACTGGCCCCGCTATGGACTGGACTCTCACTATTATGTTAGATCCACTATGGACTGGACTTTCACTAATATGTTAGATCCACTATGGACTGGATTCTCACTATTATGTTAGATCCACTATGGACTGGACTTTCACTATTATGTTAGATCCACTATGGACTGGACTTTCACTATTATGTTAGATCCACTATGGACTGGACTCTCACTATTGTGTTAGATCCACTGTGGACTGGACTCTCACTATTATGTTAGATCAGGGGTGGGCAATTAATTTTTACCGGGGGCCGCATGAGCTACCCGAGCACTGCTGGAGGGCCACATCGACAATATTTCAATTAAATTTTGCTCAATAATATTTTTGATATATACCGTAAGATAAATAATAATAATTATAATAATAATTATTATTATTATTATTATTAATAATAATAGTAATACTTCAACATAGTGTGTGTAACAGCATTCCATGACTAATATAAATAAATTAACATTAATAATAAATGACAGTAAAATAAGCACACGTATGACTGAGGAGTCATAGTGTAACTTTGTGTGGTGTTTGAGTTGTCCGACTTTTTGTGTGGCCGTAAACGCACCAGTGGTTCAGTATGCGTGTTGGTGACAGATGACAAGTTGGTTTTGGCCTGGTTTGTACGGCAGAAAATGACTAGTTTTTCGAGATAGAATTGTTTTACTCATGTTTTTGGTGTGGTTATGTCCGAATATAAACAGTTTTGCTCAATAAAGTGATCGATATAATTCCTGTCCTCGAAGCATCTCGATAGACGTTACAATAATTGAACGGTGTTCAATTGAACGGTGTTGACGAACACCGTTAGGGCCGCTTGTTGTCACTGTCACTCAAAGTTGCATTGCAAAATTACATAGAATAAATGTGTTTATTTTGTTTAGAATTCAGATGGGATTTGATTTGGTGCGCGGCATATATTTGCTGTGCGCAGCAGACGCTTGAGCAGTGCGCATTTGCGCAGGCACGCACCTTAGAGGGAACGTTGCTTGGCAGTCCATGTCTTGTTGGAAACACGCCATTCTTCATCAACTTTTCTCTTTTTAGCGTCTCGGGTGTAAACCGTGCATCACTTGTCGCTGCATGTGCACCTTCACTCGCAGGTTACACACTGACACACGCCCATAAATAATACTTTTCAAAATAAAAGCAGCACAGTTGTATTGCGCGCACGACATAGATGTTTTTTCAACTTTATTTTGTAATTTGTGATTGCAGCTGTTCACATTCACACACAATCACGCACACGCATACGTCCACACGGAAGTAATACAAATATCGATTTTCAAAACAAAAGCAGCACCGTTGTATTGCACACTCGACATAGATACTTTTTTAAATGTATTTTGTAATTTATAATTGGCCTCACGCGGGCCGGACAGGGACGCACAAAGGGCCGGATGCGGCCCGCGGGCCGCAGAATGCCCAGGTCTGTGTTAGATCCACTATGGACTGGACTTTCACTAATATGTTAGATCCACTATGGACTGGATTCTCACTATTATGTTAGATCCACTATGGACTGGACTTTCACTAATATGTTAGATCCACTATGGACTGGATTCTCACTATTATGTTAGATCCACTATGGACTGGACTTTCACTAATATGATAGATCAACTATGGACTGGACTCTCACTATTATGTTAGATCCACTATGGACTGGACTCTCACTATTGTGTTAGATCCACTATGGACTGGACTCTCACTATTATGTTAGATCCACTATGGACTGGACTCTCACTATTGTGTTAGATCCACTATGGACTGGATTCTCACTATTATGTTAGATCCACTATGGACTGGACTTTCACTAATATGTAAGATCCACTATGGACTGGACTCTCACACTATTATGTTAGAGCCACTATGGGCTGAACTTTCACTAATATGATAGATCAACTATGGACTGGACTCTCACTATTGTGTTAGATCCACTATGGACTGGACTCTCACTATTATGTTAGATCCACTATGGACTGGACTCTCACTATTATGTTAGATCCACTATGGACTGGACTCTCACTATTATGTTAGATCCACTATGGACTGGACTCTCACACTATTATGTTAGATCCACTATGGACTGGACTCTCACTATTGTGTTAGATCCACTATGGACTGGACTTTCACTAATATGTAAGATCTACTATGGACTGGACTCTCACACTATTATGTTAGAGCCACTATGGACTGAACTTTCACTAATATGATAGATCAACTATGGACTGGACTCTCACTATTGTGTTAGATCCACTATGGACTGGACTCTCACTATTATGTTAGATCCACTGTGGACTGGACTCTCACTATTATGTTAGATCCACTATGGACTGGACTCTCACTATTATGTTAGATCCACTGTGGACTGGACTCTCACTATTATGTTAGATCCACTATGGACTGGACTCTCACTATTATGTTAGATCCACTGTGGACTGGACTCTCACTATTATGTTAGATCCACTATGGACTGGACTCTCACTATTATGTTAGATCCACTGTGGACTGGACTCTCACTATTATGTTAGATCCACTATGGACTGGACTCTCACTATTATGTTAGATCCACTATGGACTGGACTCTCACACTATTATGTTAGATCCACTATGGACTGGACTTTCACTATTGTGTTAGATCCACTATGGACTGGATTCTCACTATTATGTTAGATCCACTATGGACTGGACTTTCACTAATATGTAAGATCCACTATGGACTGGACTCTCACACTATTATGTTAGAGCCACTATGGGCTGAACTTTCACTAATATGATAGATCAACTATGGACTGGACTCTCACTATTGTGTTAGATCCACTATGGACTGGACTCTCACTATTATGTTAGATCCACTATGGACTGGACTCTCACTATTATGTTAGATCCACTATGGACTGGACTCTCACACTATTATGTTAGATCCACTATGGACTGGACTCTCACTATTGTGTTAGATCCACTATGGACTGGACTTTCACTAATATGTAAGATCTACTATGGACTGGACTCTCACACTATTATGTTAGATCCACTATGGACTGGACTCTCACTATTATGTTAGATCCACTATGGACTGGACTCTCACACTATTATGTTAGATCCACTATGGACTGGACTCTCACTATTGTGTTAGATCCACTATGGACTGGACTTTCACTAATATGATAGATCAACTATGGACTGGACTCTCACTATTGTGTTAGATCCACTATGGACTGGACTCTCACTATTATGTTAGATCCACTATGGACTGGACTCTCACTATTATGTTAGATCCACTATGGACTGGACTCTCACTATTATGTTAGATCCACTATGGACTGGACTCTCACACTATTATGTTAGATCCACTATGGACTGGACTCTCACTATTGTGTTAGATCCACTATGGACTGGACTTTCACTAATATGTAAGATCTACTATGGACTGGACTCTCACACTATTATGTTAGAGCCACTATGGACTGAACTTTCACTAATATGATAGATCAACTATGGACTGGACTCTCACTATTGTGTTAGATCCACTATGGACTGGACTCTCACTATTATGTTAGATCCACTGTGGACTGGACTCTCACTATTATGTTAGATCCACTATGGACTGGACTCTCACTATTATGTTAGATCCACTGTGGACTGGACTCTCACTATTATGTTAGATCCACTATGGACTGGACTCTCACTATTATGTTAGATCCACTGTGGACTGGACTCTCACTATTATGTTAGATCCACTATGGACTGGACTCTCACTATTATGTTAGATCCACTGTGGACTGGACTCTCACTATTATGTTAGATCCACTATGGACTGGACTCTCACTATTATGTTAGATCCACTATGGACTGGACTCTCACACTATTATGTTAGATCCACTATGGACTGGACTTTCACTAATATGTTAGATCCACTATGGACTGGACTCTCACTATTATGTTAGATCCACTATGGACTGGACTTTCACTATTATGTTAGATCCACTATGGACTGGACTCTCACAATATTATGCTACACCCACTCAACGTCCATTGTATCCGGTCCCCTGTAGAAGGGGGGGGGGGGGGGGTCCTCTCCAAGGTTTCTCATAGTCATTCACATTGACATCCCACTGGGTTGTGAGTTTTTCCTTGCCCTTATGTGGGATCTGAACCGAGGATGTCGTTGTGGCTTGTGCAGCCCTTTGAGACACTTGTGATTTAGGGCTAACTAAATAAACATTGATTGGTACGTCCCATCCCCTTTTTGCCATTCCATACCTGGCTAACATCAGTAAGGCTCTTTAGGCTCCCTGGAGCTTTTTTCAAAATTGTATGAAAATGGGGGGAAACATTTTTTGTTTTTTGTTTTAACCTTTTTAAGGCCCAAGCTGTTTGTTTACATGCTTTTTTTTGTTATTTGGGCTTATTGGACCCTAATTAGAACAAAAACTAAAACTCATCTTTTGATATGATGTACTTAGTCCATAAGTACACAAACGTGTACTTCATGTTTAGTGACATGCAAATTTTTCTTTTTACACTTTTTTCCCCAAATTCCATTGTATGTTATACTCTTCTGACACCACCAGATGGCAGTATAAGTGTCCATATGTCGGCATAAGACCCCAATTCAGTAGTGTACACAATTTTGGAAATGAGAGCTAAAAGGTGCTGTCCACGCATGTGGCCACTAAGGCCTTTAAATATGGTTTCTGTACTGTCACAAACCTTCTTAATTGTTAGAAATCCCACTGTTTATATTAAACATGCTTCACTGATGAGAGTATTTGGTGAGCGCGGTTTTGCCCTTCTAGTTTCGGCGGTCCTTGAACTCACCGTAGTTTGTTTACATGTACTACTTTCTTCGACGTTGCCACAGAAAGACGTCTTTTATGCCACTCTTTCTTTGTCTCATTTTGTCCACCAAACATTTTATACTGTGCGTGTGTACACAAAGGTGAGGTTTGTTGATGTTATTGACTTGTGTGGATCAGGAATATTTGGTCAGTGCATGACTGCGAGCTAATTGATGCTAACATGCTATTTAGGCTAGCTCTATGTACATATTGCATCATTATGTCTCATTTGTAAGTATATTTGAGCTCATTAATTTTCTTTACTTATGTCCTCTGTGTATTTAATTTATATTGACACATTATCTGTATGTAACATTGGCTGCATTTCTCATAGTTGTTTGTGTGCCATGTTGTTCCAGACCACAGCAAACGTTACCCAGCTTGCAAATATTTTAATAAATCCATTAGAAGGAGACAGCCTGCCGTTTCCTTCAACTTGGACACACACATCTATACCTTTGACTATTCTGAGCCAGTCATTTCCAGGAGTTATCTCACTCTACGAGAAGCTTCTGTTTTACTAATATTTTCCAATGTTGTAAAAATGTGTAGAATAAATATTACATTTCAACATTTCTGTCAACGAAGATTTGCGTCAGCCTGCGACACATAGTCATTTTGATAGTAGGCTAATATAGCTAATATAGACACTTACTAACACTTATATACGACTTTTAAAGTCATTTTGATAGTAGGCTAATATAGACACTTACATCATGTGTTGCCTTCATTATAACACTTATATAAGACTTTTAATGTCATTTTGATAGTAGGCTAATATAGCTAATATAGACACTTACATCATGTGTTGCCTTCATTATAACACTTATATAAGACTTTTAATGTCATTTTGATAGTAGGCTAATATAGCTAATATAGACACTTACATCATGTGTTGCCTTCATTATAACACTTATATAAGACTTTTAATGTCATTTTGATAGTAGGCTAATATAGCTAATATAGACACTTACATCATGTATTGCCTTCATTATAACACTTTTATAAAACTTTTAAAGTCATTTTGATAGTAGGCTAATATAGCTAATATAGACACTTACATCATGTATTGCCATCATTATAACACTTATATAAGACTTTTAATGTTTTGCGGCTCCAGCCAGATTATTATTCTTTTATTTTTTTGTCCAATATGGCTCTTTCAACATTTTGGGTTGCCGACCCCTGCCATAAAAAGCATGTTAATGTTAAAGTGGCACAGAAAAAGTGTTTTCAGATGTTTTTAATAGGAACTTGAAAACAATGATAATTCTAACAAAATAAAACTAACTTTAAAGTTAAAGTACCACTGATAGTCACACACACACTAGGTGTGGTGACATTACCCTCTGCATTTGACCCGTCCCCTTGTTCCAACCCCTGGGAGGTGAGGGGAGCAGTGAGCAGCTGCAGGGTGACCACGCTCCGGAATCATTTTGGTGATTTAACCCTCCAATTCCAAACCTTGATGCTGAGTGCCAAGCAGGGAGGTAACGGGTTCCGTTTTTATAGTCTTTGGTATGACTCGGCCGGGGTTTGAACTCACGACCTACCGATCTCACAAGGCCACTGAGCAGGCTAATGCAATGCTTTTGACAGCATTGCTCTCTGGAAGGTTGCTTTAAAACGCTTAAAAAATATATTTTTTGCAATATGGTGGCAAATCGTCAAAAGGTTTTATGGTAACACTACAAAAACATTCAAATAATTTTTTTCCAAATTTTTTTTATGCAAACTAACGTTTGGCCTATCCTATCAGTCCCACTCTTAATCTAGTTAACCGACATTAGTTAACTGCCTGAAAATAAACTATAGTGGAAGTAAACTTAGATTTCCATATATTTGCTTTATGTTAACTCTTAAAGGCCTACTAAAACTCACTACTACTGACCACGCAGTCTGATAGTTTATATATCAATGATGAAATCTTAACATTGCAACACATGCCAATACGGCCGGGTTAACTTATAAAGTGCAATTTTAAATTTCCCGCCAAACTTCCGGTTGAAAATGTTTATGTATGATGACGTATGCGCGTGACGTCACTAGTTAAACGGAAGTATTCGGAAACCATTGAATCCAATACAAAAAAGCTCTGTTTTCATCTCTAAATTCCACAGTATTCTGGACATCTGTGTTGGTGAATCTTTTGCAATTTGTTTAATGAACAATGAAGACCGCAAAGAAGAAAGCTGTAGGTGGGATCGGTGTATTAGCGGCTGGCTGCAGCAACACAACCAGGAGGACTTTGACTTGGATAGCAGACGCGCTAGCCGCCGACCGCACGGATGATCGGGTGAAGTCCTTCGTCCTTCCGTCGATCGCTGGAACGCAGGTGAGCACGGGTGTTGATGAGCAGATGAGGGCTGGCTGGCGTAGGTGGAGCACTAATGTTTTTATCATAGCTCTGTGAGGTCCCGTTGCTAAGTTAGCTTCAATGGCGTCGTTAGCAACAGCATTGTTAAGCTTCGCCAAGCTGGAAATTATTAACCGTGTATTTACATGTCCCTGGTTTAATAGTATTGTTGATCTTCTGTCTATCCTTCCAGTCAGGGATCTTTTTATTTTGTTTCTATCTGCATTTGAGCCCGATGCTATCACGTTAGCTCAGTAGCTAAAGAGCTTCGCCGATGTATTGTTGTGGAGATTAAAGTCACTGTGAATGTCCATTTTGCGTTCTCGACTGTCATTTTCAAGAGGCTATAGTATCCGAGGTGGTTTAAAATACAAATCCGTGATCCACAATAGAAAAAGGAGAAAGTTTGGAATCCAATGAACCCTTGTACCTAAGTTACGGTCAGAGTGAAAAAAGATACGTCCTGCACTGCACTCTAGTCCTTCACTCTCACTTTCCTCATCCACAAATCTTTCATCCTCGCTCAAATTAACTCGGTCCGAATCTCTCTCACTGCTGGTGTAAACAATGGGGAAATGTGAGGAGTCCTTCCTCCGGTGACGTCACGCTACTTCCGGTACAGGCAAGGCTTTTTTTTTTATCAGCGACCAGAAGTTGCGACCTTTATCGTCGTTGTTCTCTACTAAATCCTTTCAGCAAAAATATGGCAATATCGCAAAATGATCAAGTATGACACATAGAATGGATCTGCTATCCCCGTTTAAATAAAAAAAATTCATTTCAGTAGGCCTTTAAAAACAAAAAATCAATAGTAGTGCATTGAAAATAAATTGCGAGTTTTCTGGATTTTGTGCCAATTTCAATGTTGCTATTATCTCATCTTACGAGGGGCCACAACACGAATACAATTACCCACTTTTCATTAATCTTGTTGTAAAAGAGCCGCTGGCAATATCAGTGAGTCCCATTTCTTATTTAAGTCCCTCCCGAAGGACCACCAGTGATTGGATAAGTCATCTGACATTTCCCTGAGCCGTTGATTGGCTGGGATTTTCAGAATAAGAGACCTTTGCTTTATTACTCTTAATGACTAATTTGCATTTGCCCTTGTGACGACCCCATGCAGGCGTGGCATTTATTCACGCATTTGCATGTCCTGACTACTGACTGACTGCTAGCGCCTGGTCCTCTGAGAGGCGCTGCCCTGGTCTCAGCAGCACACGTCGCTCCAGTCCTAAATTAGCCGGTCCGGCCCATTATTGCCTTAATTGCTCTAATTTAATTTATTCCCTGCCAGTTGTTCATCTCTGTCAGAAAGTACTTCTACTCGGCAACCTTTCGGCCCAGAGACCCTGCACAACTCCACGGCAATTAACTGCCATTAGGCAGTGAATGCACCACCATTGAGTGGCAGCAGGGAATCAAATAGCATTAAGTGGCGTGGTGCAACACCATTATCCTCAATCATTGGAATTGCCATAACAACACAGACTGTTATCTTTAGGGAATATCATTACAAGAAAAGACTTCCCGTTCCACCAACCTGGATAAGCATAGCAGCATGTTCCGGCGCTCCGTAGCGAAGATCGTGCCCGTTGATGGCGAGCACGCGGTCGCCGACGCACAGCTGCCCGTCGCGCGCCGCCATCCCGCCCTCCAGCAGGTCAAAGATGTGCAGGCCGGGGTCCTCGGGCCGCCTCACCAGCTTGATGCCCAGCTGCTCGTCTGGCGCGCTCTTGCTCAGGACCACGTGGACGTTGTCGTCCCTGAAGGGGTGGTGGTGGGGGAGGCCGTGGGACGGGTGGGCCCCGGCGAGGCCGTGCGCCTGCGGGTGGCGGTAGCGGTGGTGCTGCTCCCGGAGGACGGTGAGGCGCAGAAGCTGGCAGGGCTGCTTGAGGGTGGCCACGGCGTAACAGTGAGACACGTTGCTGATGTCAATGCCGTTGACCTGACGGCAAAATTGGGCGTATTAATAAATTATATGCATACATATGTAGGCATACACTATACAGTATATGATTGTAAACATAACTCAGTTATATGCATACATGGTTAAATAGTATGTAGGCCTACAATATACAGTATATGATTGTAAACATAACTCAATTATATGCATACATGACTAAATAGTATGTAGGCCTACACTATACAGTATATGATTGTAAACATAACTCAATTATATGCATACATGGCTAAATAGTATGTATGCCTACAGTATATGATTGTAAACATAACTCAATTATATACATACATGGTTAAATAGTATGTAGGCCTACAGTATACAGTATATGATTGTAAACATAACTCAATTATATGCATACATGGTTAAATAAGATGTAGGCCTTCAGTATACATTATATGATTGTAAACATAACTCAATTATATGCATACATGGTTAAATAGTATGTGTACCTACAGTATATGATTGTAAACATAACTCAATTATATGCATACATGGCTAAGTAGTATGCATGCCTACAGTATACGATTGTAAACATAACTCAATTATATACATACATAGCTTAATAGTATGTATGCCTACAGTATACGATTGTAAACATAACTCAATTATATACATACATAGCTTAATAGTATGTATGCCTACAGTATACGATTGTATACATATATATATATATATATATATATATATATATTGTATACATATATATATATATATATATATATATATATATATATATATATATATATATATATATATATATATATATATATATATATATATATATATATATATATATATTAGGGCTGCAACAACTAATCGATTAAATCGATTAAAATTGATTATAAAGATAGTTGGCGATTAATTTAGTCATCAATTCATTGGATCTATGCTATGCGCATGCGCAGAGGCAATTTTTTTTTTAAATAATTTTTTATTATTATTATTTTTTTATAAACCTTTATTTATAAACTGCAACATGTACAAACAGCTGAGAAACAATAATCAAAATAAGTATGGTGCCAGTATGCTGTTTTTTTTCTCAATAAAATACTGGAAAGGATATAATTGTAGTTTGTCTCTTTTATCCGATTATTAATTGATTAATCAAAGTAATAATCGACAGATTAATCCATCCATCCATCCATTTTCTACCGCTTATTCCCTTTGGGGTCGCGGGGGGCGCTGGAGCCTATCTCAGCTACAATCGGGCGGAAGGCGGGGTACACCCTGGACAAGTCGCCACCTCATCGCAGGGCCAACACAGATAGACAGACAACATTCACACTCACATTCAAACACTAGGGCCAATTTAGTGTTGCCAATCAACCTATCCCCAGGTGCATGTCTTTGGAGGTGGGAGGAAGCCGGAGTACCCGGAGAGAACCCACGCAGTCACGGGGAGAACATGCAAACTCCACACAGAAAGATCCCGAGCCCGGGATTGAACCCCAGACTACTCAGCACCTTCGTATTGTGAGGCAGACGCACTAACCCCTCCGCCACCGTGCAGGACAGATTAATCGATTATCAAATTAATCGTTAGTTGCAGCCCTAATATATATATATATATATATATATATATATATATATATATATATATATATATATATATATATATATATATATATATATATATATATATATATATATACTGTATGTATGCATGTATGCATTTATACACATATGACCTAACCCTAACCCTAAACCTAACCCTAACCCTTATATGTTCCCCTAGTGTCCAAATAACTCTAAATTATGTCTTTGTTACTTTAATAAGCAACTAATTAATGGTGAATATCTTCCCCATACTAAAGTGTTACCATTTTTTAAAATGAATTAAGTAACGTTTATGACAACCTTTTTCCCAAAACAAAATATAGAATGTGAGATATAAGAGGATAATGTATACATTTATCATTTGTTTTCAAAACAGTTACAAAAAAGTGGGACCCCATTTTTACGCCTTGATGGGGTCCCTGGGACCCAATTTTAAAAATTCCTAGCGCCAACACTGATGGGAGTATTTGTGCGGGCCGGTTCTAATACCAATCAAATATCATCTTGGGGGCCATAGATAATTCATTCGCGGGCCGGATCTGGCCCACGGGCCTTGACTTTTGACACCCCTGTACTGGAGCATAGATTTAAAGGCCTACTGAAAGCCACTACTACCGACCACGCAGTCTGATAGTTTATATATCAATGATGAAATCTTAACATTGCAACACATGCCAATACGGCCGGGTTAACTTATAAAGTGCAATTTTAAATTTCCCGCCACACTTCCGGTTAAAAACGTTTTATTATGCTGACGTATGCGTGTGACGTCACGAGGGCAAGGGAAGTATTCGGAGCCGTAGAATCCTATACAAAAAGCTCTGTTTTCATTTCATAATTCCACAGTATTCTGGACATCTGTGTTGGTGAATCTTTTGCAATTTGTTTAATGAACAATGGAGACTGCAAAGAAGAACGTTGTAGGTGGGATCGGTGTATTAGCGGCTGGCTGTAGCAACACAACAAGGACTACTTACTTGGATAGCAGACGCCTAGCCGATGCTAGCCGCCAACCCCACGGATGATCGGGTGAAGTCCTTCGTCGCGCCGTCGATCGCTGGAACGCAGGTGAGCACGGGTGTTGATGAGCAGATGAGGGCTGGCTGGCGTAGGTGGAGCGCTAATGTTTTTATCATAGCTCTGTGAGGTCCGGTTGCTAAGTTGCTAAGTTAGCTTCAGCGTCGTTAGCAAAAGCATTGTTAAGCTTTGCCAGGCTGAGAATTATTAACTGTGTAGTTACATGTCCATGGTTTAATAGTATTGTTGATCTTCTGTCTATCCTTCCAGTCAGGGGTTTATGTATTTTGTTTCTATCTGCATTTGAGAACGATGCTTTCACGTTAGCTCAGTAGCTAAGTGTGTCACCGATGTATTGTCGTGGAGATAAAAGTCACTGTGAATGTCCATTTCGCGTTCTCGACTCTCATTTTCAAGAGGATATAGTATCCGAGGTGGTTTAAAATACAAATCCGTGATCCACAATAGAAAAAGGAGAGAGTGTGGAATCCAATGAGCCAGCTTGTACCTAAGTTACGGTCAGAGCGAAAAAAGATAAGTCCTTCACTGCCTCTCTAGTCATTCACTCTAACATTCCTCATCCACGAATCTTTCATCCTCGCTCAAATTAATGGGGTAATCGTCGCTTTGTCGCTCCGAATCTCTCTCGCTCCATTGTAAACAACGGGGAATTGTGAGGAATACCAGCTCCTGTGACGTCACGCTACTTCCGGTAGGAGCAAGGCTTTTTTTTTTATCAGCGAGCAAAAGTTGCGAACTTTATCGTCGATTTTCTCTACTAAATCCTTTCAGCAAAAATATGGCAATATCGCGAAATGATCAAGTATGACACATAGAATGGATCTGCTATTCCCGTTTAAATAAAAAATAATTCATTTCAGTAGGCCTTTAAATCGACACAAGTTCCACTAAAAACTTGTTGAAAGTCTCCCCAGATGAATGCACGTTGTTGTGTTCACTTCCTGCCAGGGTAATGCACACATAGCCCCGAAAGTGTGTGTCACTGTTGGCTGGAGTATAAATCTTTGGTCTGCTGTCCTTGTTGGAACTGTGCAACGGTCTGGTCATTAGTGGGGTACCTTGAGGATCATGTCCCCCGGCAGCAAGCGTCCGTCACGAGCGATGACGCCCTCCCTGTATATGTCCTGGATGAGGATGCGGACCAATGGCGTCTCGTTGCCGCCGACGATACTGATGGCCAGCGGCTCCGAGGGGTCCACCCTGGTGATTTTAATACTGGTAAGCTCCCCGTCTGGGATCAGGTGATGGAGCTGAGGCAGAGCCAGCACTAAGGAGAGAAGAAGAAGAAGAACAAGGCTAAGTCCAGCTGCACAGCGAGGAGAGAGAAAAAAGAAGCCAAGTGAAACAGGAGAGGAAGTGAGAGAATAATAATGCTGGACAAAAAGGAGAGCAGCTGCATGGACTCCCTCAGGTTACTCAAACAAAGTCTAAGGAGCCAAGAAGCAAAAAAGACGCTTGGCTGATTGTGGAGCTCCGTGTTTGTGTGATTAGTCACATACATCTGTAGGAAATGTGCCTGGGAACCAGCTCAACTTCACGTTTGCGCCGCTCTTACACGCCAGCCTTGTTGTGAAACTCAGAAGAGGCAAAGTGTTTCCGACCCTTGATTGGGGAGAAATGTTACAAAATTTCAGTTCAGTTTGAGTTTATTTGGAACATGCAGACGACACAATGTAATGCATCACACGATTCCAGTTGTTTCATTACAGCACGTCCGAAAAGGAGTAGGAAGAAGCAGAGCTTATTTAATCCTACCCCCTTTTAGTACCATAGCAATTTTATCCAATTTCAATTATGGATTTGACGTGCAATCCATTGACTGATAGTATATATGATAGTATATATCTGTATCATGAATCAATTTAAGTGGACCCCGACTTAAACAAGTTGAAAAACTTATTAGGGTGTTACCATTTAGTGGTCAATTGTACGGAATATGTACTTCACTGTGCAACCTACTAATAAAAGTCTCAATCAATCAATCAAAGACTTGCCAGCCTTAAAACAGTAAACCGTCTTCAGTAAAAGACAATAACGTTGGATTTGTACGGATTTATGTGCTTCGAAGTTAGTTAGTTTGTTCCGATTTACATTCATTTTATGGCAGGGGTGTCAAACTAGATCGGGGGCCACATGGAGAAAAATCTACTCCAAAATGGGCCGGACTGGTAAAATCACGGCACGATAACTTAAAAATAAAGACAACTTCAGATTGTTTTCTTTGTTTCAAAATAGAACAAGCACATTCTGAAAATGTAAAAATCATAATGTTGTTGTGTTTTTTTTTACACTTTTGCACTTACAAGTTGCGGTTAATAGTATTCCATCTTTATTTGTCGTTATTTATACTTTCTGAATAAATGATGTGATAATGTTCATCAGTCAACTCATCGGTGTTCATTTTCAATCCATCAAGATAAAAACAAATGGTAACACTTTAGTATGGGGAACATATTCACCATTAATTAGTTGCTTATTAACATGCAAATTAGTAACATATTGGCTTTTAATTAGTCATTATTAAGTACTTATTAATGCCTTATTCTGCATGGCCTTATTATACAACAACCCTAACCCTAACCAAATAACTCTAAATTAAGTCTTTGTTACCTACAATATGTTCCCCTAGTGTCCAAATAACTTTTAATTAAGTCTTTGTTACTTAGAGTATGTTCCCCATACTAAAGTGTTACCAAAAAAAATATAAAAATCAAATTACAGGATGTTATTTATGTAGTTTGATCATTGTCCTCAACTGATGTACTAACATCATGTGTTTTTTTTTTTTTTTACATATGTAGCATCATCTACAAAGATACAAATAATTGCTATTGCGACATCTAGTGGACACATTTAGAACAGCAGTTTATTTAATTCAAAATTTCAGGTACATTTTTATACTTAGCAAACTCATCCCGCGTGCCGGATAAAACCTGTTCGCGGGCCTGACCCGGCCCTCGGGCCGTACGTTTGACACCCCTAACCTACAGGAAACCTCTGCGTTTCTGGGTGTTGTTGATAAATGGCTTTCGCTTTGCATGGTAGAGTTTTAACTTGCACTTACAGATGTAGCGACCAACTGTAGTTACTGACAGTGGTTTTCTGCAGTGTTCCTGAGCCCATGTGGTGATATCCTTTACACACTGATGTCGTTTTTTGATGCAGTACCGCTTGAGGGATCGAAGGTCCGTAATATCATCGCTGACATGCAGAGATTTCTCCAAATTCTATGAACCTTTTGATGATATTACGGACCGTAGATGGTGAAATCCCTAAATTCCTTGCAATAGCTGGTTGAGAAATGTTGTTCTTGGACAATTTGCTCACGCATTTGTTCACAAAGTGTTGACCCTCGCCCCATCCTTGTTTGTGAATGACTGAGCATTTCTTTTATACCCAATCATGGCACCCACCTATTCCCAATTAGCCTGTTCACCTGTGGGATGTTCCAAATAAGTGTTTGATGAGCATTCCTCAACTCTCTCAGTCTTTTTTGCCACCTGTGCCAGCTTTTTTGAATCATGTTGCAGGCATCAAATGCCAAATGAGCTAATATTTGCAAAAAATAACAAAGTTTACCGGTTCGAACGCTAAGTACCTTGTCTTTGCAGTCTATTCAATTGAATATAAGTTGAAAAGGATTTGCAAGTAATTGTACTTTGTTTTTATTTACCATTTACACAACGTGCCAACTTCACTGGTTTTGTAGTTCCTCCTCGCTGTTTTACAGCGGCTTTTAAACAACAACAAGCAGCGTTAAGCGGCCTTTACTGGAAAAGTACACATACTTATAGTAAATTGTTGCTCAGTCATAATAGACACATCCTGTTCTTGGGAGGCGACAAGGTTGGCCAACAGCCACGGCCCCTTACTGACAGATATGATTCATTCTTTGTTTTATTCCCTTTTTTTGTGCCAGGGATGAAAAATGTCTCCTAATCCCTCAGCGGACCCCCCCCCCCCCCCCCCTTTGGTGTCGTCGTCGTCCGTTCTCCTCGCGCTGCACTTTCCCCACTCCAAAGTCAATATTGTGTCTGTGAGACGGCTTGGAGGGTGGAGAGCCTATTTAAAAGTGGACAGAGGGGCACTAGCGCTGATATGTAAGCCTCTCACACTCCCAGTATTTGCTCATACTTCAACCTTTATTATTATTATTCTTTTTCTGCATGTTTCTCTTACAGTCATATAACATGGTATGTGACACATGCTAACTATTATCATGGTCGCGTTAGCTTGCTAGCATGCTAAAATTAGCATGCTAACCTTAAAGTGCTAACTTTTTTTTAGCTATTTGTACTCTTTTTGTCTGTAATTCCCCAGCCATACACCTTAGAGTCATATAACTTGGTATGTGACACATGCTAACTATTATTATTAGAGATGTCCGATAATATCGGTCTGCCGATATTATCGGCCGATAAATACGTTAAAATGTAATATCGGAAGTTATCGGTATCGTTTTTTTTATTATCAGTATCGGTTTTTGTTTTTATTTTATTAAATCCACATAAAAAACACAAGATACACTTACAATTAGTGCACCAACCCAAAAAACCTCCCTCCCCCATTTACTCTCATTCACACAAAAGGGTTGTTTCTTTCTGTTATTAATATTCTGGTTCCTACATTATATATCAATATATATCAATACAGTCTGCAAGGGATACAGTCCGTAAGCACACATGATTGTGCGTGCTGCTGGTCCACTAATAGTACTAACCTTTAACAGTTAATTTTACAAATTTTCATTAATTACTAGTTTCTATGTAACTGTTTTTATATTGTTTTACTTTCTTTTTTATTCAAGAAAATGTTTTTAATTTATTTATCTTATTTTATCTGATTCATTTTTTTAAAAAGTACCTTATCTTCACCATATCTGGTTGTCCAAATTAGGCATAATAATGTGTTAATTCCACGACTGTATATATCGGTTGATATCGGTATCGGTTGATATCGGTATCGGTAATTAAAGAGTTGGACAATATCGGCATATCGGCAAAAAGCCATTATCGGACATCCCTAATTATTATGGTCACGTTAGCTTGTTAGCATGCTAACATTAGCGTAACTTTTTTAGCTATTTGTACAAACCCTGTTTCCATATGAGTTGGGAAATTGTGTTGGATGTAAATATAAACGGAATACAATGATTTGCAAATCATTTTCAACCCATATTCAGTTGAATATGCTACAAAGACAACATATTTGATGTTCAAACTAAATAAAACATTTTTTTTTGGCAAATAATCATTAACTTTAGAATTTGATGCCAGCAACACGTGACAAAGAAGTTGGGAAAGGTGGCAATAAATACTGATAAAGTTGAGGAATGCTCATCAAACACTTATTTGGAACATCCCACAGGTGAACAGGCAATTTGGGAACAGGTGGGTGCCATGATTGGCTATAAAAGTAGATTCCATGAAATGCTCAGTCATTTACAAACAAGGATGGGGCGAGGGTCACCACTTTGTCAACAAATGCGTGAGCAAATTGTTGAACAGTTTAAGAAAAACCTTCCTCAACCAGTTATTGCAAGGAATTTAGGGATTTCACCATCTACGCTCCGTAATATCATCAAAGGGTTCAGAGACTCTGGAGAAATCACTGCACGTAAGCAGCTAAGCCCGTGACCTTCGATCCCTCAAGCTGTACTGCATCAACAAGCGACATCAGTGTGTAAAGGATATCACCACATGGGCTCAGGAACACTTCAGAAACCCACTGTCAGTAACTACAGTTGGTCGCTACATCTGTAAGTGCAAGTTAAAACTCTCCTATGCAAGGCGAAAACCGTTTATCAACAACACCCAGTAACGCCGTCGGCTTCGCTGGGCCTGAGCTCATCTAAGATGGTCTGATACAAAGTGGAAAAGTGTTCTGTGGTCTGTGGGGCCGGGGGTGCAGGACTCGGTACTTTCCAGAGGTGGTATAGTACCGAAATGATTCATTATTATTGCGTACTATACTAATACGGTTGTACCGTACAATTCGAGTTGTAATAATGTCAGTCTCTCCATCCTTCCAATGAATATTTAATCAGGCTCTCCAGCGACGGCCGCGTGGAACTATTTCTTCCCTGTTCGTTTTGTCATCCTTACGCAACAACGTTCCCCCTTTTTGCCTGTTCCACTTCCACTCGGGCGTCACAGCACAGCCCAGGCCCTGTGCGGGTATTAAGTTAATTATCACCGCGGCCTAATGGATCCGGCAGGTTGTGAACGCTGCCGTCCCGGGAGCTCTTCCATCATCTGTGGCGCAGAGTTGTCTAACCCCACGACCTGTGGCGGGCGATGGAGGAAACGTGACGAGGCTCTTCGTCCTGTCCCCCCCCCACCCCCTGCCCCCAGCCCTCGTGTCCAGGAGCGCCTTAGGGCAGCCACGCTCCCTCCTGATTTGTCTCTGGCGATGCACCGCCGGTCTTATGCAATCTGCGGCTGAATTATTAAAAGGAACATCTGCTTGCGCTCAGAGCCATGTCACCTTCCTTGTTCGGCGGGAGGAATGTCACAAATACACATTCTCTTCGGAAGCCTCTCCGGGGGGGCCGACGACGCACAAGAAGCATCCATTCGGCAAAGTATCCATACCTCCTTGTTGCAACGCTGGAATTCCTGGCGTTGTCCCTCTCCTCCGACGTCTCGTTGTTGACGGCCGTGCCACTCTTGGTCCTCCTGAGGACGCTGAAGGCCCGGTTCAGCCTCCGAAAGGAACGACTCCTCACTGCACAGAGAGAGGAAGACCTTTTATAGAGCTCGGCATCAACATGTCCGGACATGTCTGACACAAGTGCGGTGGATGCTGAGTATTCTCAGCCCATTGGTCAACCTGTGTGAAGTTGTATCAAGCACAATGTTGCATGTTTATTCTCCAAAAACAGACAGGATGAACAGCTTGGAAAAGAGAGAAACTCGTATCTCTAGTCTTTCTCATGTCTTGCATGGATGGGAAAACTGAAAATAAAGAATCTTTGAAGTCCGGGTTTTAAAGAAGCGGATAATGGGAGTCATGGAGCTTAAAAGCCCTCTAAAACACTGCAAAAACTGAATCTAAGTAAGATTAAATATCTCAAATAAGGGTGATATTGTTACATTCGGGTCGCATGATGATGCGGCGGTTTGTTCTCCCAGGATGCAAAAAGACGAATCCGGACAGGACTTGCAGGTAAGGACTTGATTTAATAGTAAAATAACACAGAACAGGTACAAAACAGAAAACAAACCGACTGGATAAGGTGCCGAGCGCACGGGAAGACTAAGGCTACAACTTAGCACAGACTATGACCACTAGCAGGGGGCTAGGAGACAAGCAAAAACTTACGTAGCAGTCGCGTGACGCAAATAAGGAAGCCAGACCGACTGACTGGAAAAGGCAGGCTTAAATAATGTCAGTGATTACCAACAGGTGCGCGTCCGGAACACAAGCGGCAGGTGAAAATAATAAGTAGCTACGGTAACTAACTCAGAGGTGCACAAACAGAACTAAAGGAGTCCAAGACTAACAGAAAACACAAGTGACTCGAAAAACTAAAACAGAATATGATCCGGGCAGCGGATCATAACAGATATTTGCTTATCTTCTGTCTGATAAGATAATTCTTCTCACTAAGCAGATTTTATGTTAGAGTGTTTTACTTGTTTTAAGGGTTTTGGTCCTAAATGATCTCAGTAAGATATGACAGCTTGTTGCTGAGATTTTATGACCTATATTGAGTAAAACATGCTTGAAACTATTTTTGTCCAAATGTCCAAAACGCACCCAGAAATGGTGCACAGGAAGGCGGGAAAGAAAAGGGGAAAAGGCGGCCAAAATGGTCAAAAGTCCCAATTTTGTCCAAAATACCTCCCCGGGTTCCAGTCCCACGAGTCCAGCCGCACAAGTCCCGGGATGCAAAAAATTTCCAAAACGCACCCGGCAAAGTCCCACGGGAAGTGGGGGAGAAAAGTGAGAAAAGTCGGCAAAAGTCCCCCAAAATTTTCAAAATACCTACCAAGGTTCGAGTCCTACAAGTCCCGCCACCGGCCGCACAAATCCCGGGATGCCCAAAATGTCCATAACACACCCAGCCGAGTCGCATTGGGGAGGGGGGATAAAAGTTGGAAAAGTCGGCAAAAGTCCCAAAAATTTTCAAAATACCTACCCAGGTTCGAGTCCCACATGGAGTGCCACAACTGTGTGATTTCTTAAATTTTTACAGACTTTTCTCCCCGCACTTCCTCGTGGACTTTGGACATATTGGGCATCCCGGCCAACGGCGGGACTTGTGGGACTCGAACCTGGGTAGGTATTTTGAAAATTTTTGGGACTTTTGCCGACTTTTCCAACTTTTATCCCCCCTCCCCGTGGGACTCGGCTGGGTGTGTTATGGACATTTTGGGCATCCCGGGATTTGCGTGGCCATACATAAGATTTCATGTTAGAGTGTTTTACTTGTTTTAAGGGTTTTGGTCCTAAATGATCTCAGTAAGATATTACAGCTTGTTGCTGAGATTTGATGACCTATATTGAGTAAAACATGCTTGGAACTAGAATATCAAGTGTTGCAAAGCTGTGTCATCAACACTCACAAGTATAAAACTACTTTTTTAAAGTAATAATTTCTTACTTCAAGCATGAAAAAAAACATCATGATGCCGAGCGCATATCATATGTCAAGATAATGGCACTAGCATTTACTTATTTAAGAATATTTTTCAACATATTGAGCAAAAAGGTCAAAAAAACAAAATTCTACCAAGAAAAGTGCACTTGTTATTAGTGAGAATATACTTATTTTAAGGTAATTTTGGGTTCATTGAGGTTAGCTCATTTTACTTGTTTTGGAAAGTCTTGACAAGCCAAATTTTCTTGTTCTATTGGCAGATAATTTTGCTTAGTTCAAGTAAAATACCCTCATTTTCTGTATTTTTTTTTTTTCTTGTTTTTGAACACTGACTTTTTGCAGTGTACATGTTTATTCTCCAAAAACAGACAGGATGAACAGCTTGGAAAAGAGAGAAACTCTTATCTCCCGTCTTTCTCATGTCTTACATGGATGGGAAAACTGAAAATAAAGAATCTTTGAAGTCTGGGTTTAAAGAAGCGGATAATGGAGTCTTGAAAGGCCTCTAAAAGAACTTCAAACCCTCCACACACGCTGCAAGTGAGAATGTCCCATAATGGCTTTTTTGCCGATATCCGATATTCCGATATTGTCCAACTCATAATTACCAATTCCGATATCAACCGATACTGACATATACAGTCGTGGAATGAACACATTATTATGCCTAAATTTTGTTGTGATGCCCGCTGGATGCATTAAACAATGTAACAAGGTTTTCCAAAATAAATCAACTCAAGTTATGGAAAAAAATGCAACATGGCACTGCCATATTTATTATTGAAGTCACAAAGTGCATTATTTTTTTTAACATGCCTCAAAACAGCAGCTTGGAATTTGGGACATGCTCTCCCTGAGAGAGCATGAGGAGGTTGAGGTGGGCGGGGTTGGGGGGGGGGGGGGTGCGGGGTTGAGGTGGGATGGTAGGTGGTGTATATTGTAGCGTCCCGGAAGAGTTAGTGCTGCAAGGGCTTCTGGGTATTTGTTCTGTTGTGTTTATGTTGTGTTACGGTGCGGATGTGCTCCCGAATGTGTTTGTCATTCTTGTTTGGTGTGGGTTCGCAGTGTGGCGCATATTTGTAACAGTGTTACAGTTGTTTACACGGCTACCCTCAGTGTGACCTGTATGGCTGTTGATCAAGTATGCCTTGCATTCACTTGTGAGTGTGTGAAAAGCCGTAGATATTATGTGGTTGGGCGGCACGCAAAAGGCAGTGCCTTTAAGGTTTATTGGCGCTCTGTACTTCTCCCTACTACCGATCATTTCCGATATTACATTTTTAAAGCATTTATCGGTTATAGAGCGCACTGTCGAGTTTTGAGGAAAATTAAAGTATGTTAAGTGCGCCTTTTAGTCAGAAAAATACGGTAGATCCCAAATACACAACAACAGATGCAAATAGGTAAGAAGTTTGTTTTGCATAATAGGTCCCCTTTAAGTGGGGCACTCCTAAATTAAGGTACTCATAATCTGGATTTAAATTGTCAAGCCGTGTGTGTGTGTGTGTGTGTGTGCATCTTTAGAGCTCGCGACCACAAACAATGCACTCACACTATTTCGCCAAACTTCAACAACACGTGATTGACATGTTGAGAACCTTCCAAGGGTCTGTCCATAATGTGGCTTCACGCTTGACTCTCAACAAGCGTGTGTGATGCATCTGTTTCCGTAAAGAGGAGCCGCTCGCGACCAGCAGCTCGACAATTAGCAAACCCAATCTGTGCTCAAGGTTGCGTAACTGCGGCGTGATGTAACACGCCACAGATTGTCACGGCGATGTCCAGAAGGGTGCTTCAAACGGGCCCCCGGGGGACCCCATGTCTGGCTTTTCTCACGAGAAAAGACAGCGAACCATTTGCCACGGACTCTACAGCGCCATCCACCTCCCCTGCCCTGGCGGACCTGAGGAGACGCGATGGCTCCTGACAGCCACATTATTCTTTAAAAGGCTCCGGCGGCTCCTGAGTTTGGCAGCTTGTTCAGCATTAGTGACGCTCACGGTGGCGGCGGTTGCTGCTACCGAAAGTGCTGTGCGACGTCATTTGGTGTCCCCACTGACTGCAGGTTTCACATCATAAGGCGGTGGAAATGGGGGAGTTGTCGTCACCGGAGGACTAGAAACGCATGCTAGTGCCAGGCTATATTAACCTGCTTATCCTTGACGACATTGGGCACCATTCAGCAACTGTTCTTAAGAACACATTTTGTTCTTAGGCCCACTTACCAAGTTTTTAAGGAGATTTTTGTATTCACCAATTTTTTCTTAGCTGGGATTTGTTTGAAGGTAAGAACAAAAGAGCATTCTTAGGTTCTTAGGGTGGCCTATTTGTTCTTAAGTGTGACAAGATCCCTTACTTCTATTGTCTAATGATATACACTACCGTTCAAAAGTTTGGGGTCACCCAAATAATTTTGTGGAATAGCCTTCATTTCTAAGAACAAGAATAGACTGTCGAGTTTCAGATGAAAGTTCTCTTTTTCTGGCCATTTTGAGCGTTTAATTGACCCCACAAATGTGATGCTCCAGAAACTCAATCTGCTCAAAGGAAGGTCAGTTTTTTTGTAGCTTCTGTAACGAGCTAAACTGTTTTCAGATGTGTGAACATGATTGCACAAGGGTTTTCTAATCATCAATTAGCCTTCTGAGCCAATGAGCAAACACATTGTACCATTAGAAGACTGGAGTGATAGTTGCTGGAAATGGGCCTCTATACACCTATGTAGATATTGCACCAAAAACCAGACATTTGCAGCTAGAATAGTCATTTACCACATTAGCAATGTATAGAGTGTATTTCTTTAAAGTTAAGACTAGTTTAAAGTTATCTTCATTGAAAAGTACAGTGCTTTTCCTTCAAAAATAAGGACATTCCAATGTGACCCCAAACTTTTGAACGGTAGTGTATATATATATATATATATATATATATATATATATATATATATATATATATATATATACAGTATATATATAGATAAATACATAGATACATAGATAGATTGATAGAGATAGATAGATATAGATATATATAGAGAGATATAGAGATAGATAGATAGATAGATAGATAGATAGATTGATATATATATATATGTATACACTGTATATATACATATCTATATATAGTATATTAAAAATATATATATATATGTATGTATATATAGATGGATAGAGATAGATAGAGACAGATATAGATATATATAGAGAGAGATACATAGATAGATAGATGGATGGATAGATAGAGATAAGACAGACAGAGACATATAGCAAAATGAGCAATATATAGACATTTCAAAATACCGTGTGCACACACACACGCATGCACGCGCACACACATGCGCACGCGCACACACGCACGCTATGGCAATGCTTTTGCTGCTACTGCAAGATGCCGCAGATCGTGCCCTGGCGAGGGAGCGCATATTTCACGACCATGTAGACTAGGGATGTCCGATAATATCGGGCTGCCGATATTATCGGCCGATAAATGCTTTAAAATGTAATATCGGACATTATCGGTATCAGTTTCTTAATTATCGGTTATCGGTTTCTAAAAGTATGTATGACGTTTTAAAATTCCGCTTTGTACACGGACGTAGGGAGAGGTACAGAGTGCCAATAAACCTTAAAGGCATTTCCTTTGCGTGCGTGCTGTCCGAGTCACATACTTGCATACTTGATCAACAGCCATACAGGTCACACTGAGGGTAGCCGTATAAACAACTTTAACACTGTTACAAATATGCGCCACACTGTGAACCCGCACCAAACAAGAATGACAAACACATTTCGGGAGAACATCCGCACCGTAACACAACATAAACGCAACAGAACAAATACCCAGAATCCCTTGCAGTACTAACTCTTCCGGGACGCTACAATATACACCCCCCGCTACTCCTTACCCCCACCCACCCCGCCCACCTCAACCTCCTCATAATCTCTCTCAGGGAGAGCATGTTCCAAATTCCAAACTGCTGTTTGGATAGATAGATAGATATAACTTTATTGATTCCTTCAGGAGAGTTCCCTCAGGAAAATTTAAATTCCAGCAGCAGTGTACAGAATTGAGATCGAATTTAAAAAGTAAAAAGTAAATAATGGGGGTATAAATTGAAACAGAATAGAACAATATTACAATAAGAATAAAAATAACAAGCAACAATGAGAATAAAAATATAACAGTAAAATAAGAATATAACAAGAGAAACTAGGCAGTAGTGACGATGTTATAAAAAGTATTGCACTGTTATTGTTTTGAGGCATGTTAAATAAATTAATGCACTTTGTGACTTCAATGATAAATATGGCAGTGCAATGTTGGCATTTTTTTCCAAAACTTGGTTGATTTATTTTGGAAAACCTTGTTACATTGTTTAATGCATCCAGCGGGGCATCACAACAAAATTAGGCATAATAATGTGTTAATTCCACGACTGTATATATCGGTATCGCTTGGTATCGGTAATTAAGAGTTGGACAATATCGAAATATCGGATATCGGTAAAAAAGCCATTATCGGACATCTCTAATGTAGACCTATTTGCCCGAAATGACGAAGATTTATTTGAACGCTTTAGGCTACCTCAGCAGTCCCCCCTTTATTAAACTTACATTTTGACATTACGTATTTCCCCCCCTGCGAGATAATACGAATTTCTCTTCTGTAATCTGTTTGTGTTTTCTCAGTGTGTCTGTTGTTCGGCTTTTCCACCGGAATTGCGCCCTTATAAGGGGAATTAAGGCCGTTTACCTATGCAAATTACGGAATTAAGTGTGTTCACATATGCATATTGGGGAAATAAGGGTGTGTTTATATGCAAATTATGATAGACACGCACGCTCTAACCATTTGGCATTAGGCAACTTAAGAACAGCAGGCGGGAACAATTTGGCCGTTTAAGAACACGTCATGAATTTGAATGGACTCCTCTTAGGGAATTACTTAGGAAGAAAGATAAGAGGAAAAGTTAGGAACTTATTGCTAAATGGGGCCCAATGTACTTTGGCAGCGAACATTCCCCCGTCATGTTTTTCTACTTGTTCTAGATTGGTGCTAAAACACGCTTGCGATGCTAATTGGCTGGCAATTAAAAGAAATGCAAGCCACATGTGTGCAACTCACACTCACTCTTCTTGCTGCCGCAGCGCGCCGCCAGGCTGGTGGTGCTGCCCGACTGGCTCTGGTCCTCCATGCTGGGGTCGAACCCCGGGTTGACCAGGCCCGCCTCTTCCGCCAGCAGGGCCACGGCGGCGGAGGTGGGGCAGTCGCCGGGCAGCGTGGCGATGGTGAGCTCCGACGTGCTGTCGGTGCACTCGCCCTCCTGCGAGCGCCGCTTCCTGTCCGCCGATAGGCCATAGTGAGAGGCGCCTTTACACCTGCGGGTGGAAAAAAAAGAGTCAGCAAGTCCCTGTTGACAACAACTTTATTCATCTTTTTGTAATGAGCGATGTGTCGAAGCAGGCTGGGCAGCGATGAACGCTCGCTAAAAGTCAACACATTCATGAGGCCGACTACTGAAAAGGTCACGGTGTGAGCAGATTACAGCATTTCCTCTGCCAGAGTGTGGTGTGAATACTAAAAAGTGATATTTATCCATGTTGTCGATCCTGGTTACTAAATACAGCGGCGGACCCTAAAGAGACAAGGGATCAAGAAAGCTTTGTCCCTCTCCCCAAGTTAAAGTACCAATGATAGTCACACACACACACTAGGTGTGGTGAGATCATCCTCTGCATTTGACCCATCACCCTTGATCACCCCCTGGGAGGTGAGGGGAGCAGTGAGCAGCAGCGGTGGCCGCGCCCAGGAATGATTTTGGTGATTTAACCCCCAATTCCAATACTAGTAAACAACAAAAAGTAAACCACAAGTAAATAACTATTAAAAACCAAAAACTAAGCATGCATTCAGAACTGCCATCATGTACTGTACACCAGTGTTTTTCAACCCTTTTTTGAGCCAAGGCCCATTTTTTCCAGTTGAAAAAATCCGGAGGCACACCACCAGCAGAAATCATTAAAAAAACAAAACTCAGTTGACAGTAAAAAGTCACAATTGTTGGATATGACTTTAAAGCATAACCAAGCATGCATCACTACAGCTCTTGTCTCAAAGTAGGTGTACTATCACCACCTGTCACATCACACCGTGACTTATTTGGATTTTTTTGCTGTTTTCCTGTGTGTAGTGTTTTAGTTCTTGTCTTGCGCTCCTATTTTGGTGGCTTTTTTCCTCTTTTTTTGGTATTTTCCTGTAGCAGTTTCATGTCTTCCTTTGAGCGATATTTCCTGCATCGACTTTGTTTTTGCCATTAAGAATATTTCAGTTGTTTTTATCCTTCTTTGTGGGGACTTTGTTGATCGTCATGTCATGTTCGGATGTACATTGTGGACGCCGTCTTTGCTCCACAGTAAGTCTTTGCTGTCGTCCAGCATTCTGTTTTTGTTTACTTTGTAGCCAGTTCAGTTGTAGTTTCGTTCTGCATAGCCTTCCCTAAGCTTCAATGCCTTTTCTTAGGGGCACTCACCTTTTGTTTATTTTTGGTTTAAGCATTAGACACCTTTTTACCGACATCTACTGTACAAAGCAATTAGCTACCTGCTGCCACCTACTGATATGGAAGAGTATTACACGGTTACTCTGCCGAGCTCTAGACAGTACAGACACTCAACAACAACACATCATTTGCAGACAATAATTACTGGTTTGCAAAATATATTTTGAACCCAAATAGGTGAAATTAGATAATCTCCCACGGCACACCAGACTGTATCTGGTTGAAAAACCGAGTCATACCAAAGACTATAAAAATGGGACCCATTACCTCACTGCTTCGCACTCAGCATCAAGGGTTGGAATTGGGGGTTGAATCACCAAAAATGATGCTGCTCACTGCTCCCCTCACCTCCCAGGGGGTGATCAAGGGTGATGGGTCAAATGCAGAGAATAATTTCGCCACACCTCGTGTGTGTGTGTGTGTGTGTGACAATCATTGGCACTTTAACTTTAACACTCAGCCGTGGCGTAAAAAGCGACGCATGGTCTGCTGAAGCCATCCCAGCAGAGTTGTGTTGTTGACAGTTTTCCGCTCTTTTTCTGGCTCTGCGGCCGACGCTTCATCAGAGGCAGAAATAGCTCCGCCTCGCCTCTCCCCCGCTTGTCTCTGCGGGGCCATCAGCGTAAACATTAACCGTGCCGTAATGAGCTGGATCAAACCCAGGCTCGGCTTCTCTACGATACGTCTGGAAAATTATCTTTTAGAGCCCAACAAAGGGGGTCAAGTAGAACAAGACACGATAAAGGCCAAGAGGGAGAGAGGGATATTTGAGTCCATATTTCACAAAAGGAAAAGCCTCATTTCCTTGGGATGCAACATCGCCGACATCTTTTACTTTACGGTCACAGATCAGTCGAGGTTAGAGGGAGCATTACACAAAAGGGCCCAGAGTCGCTATCGATCCCCATGGAGCCGGCGCGCTCTTACATAACAGTGGCCTCTTCCTGCCCTGTGAGTTATTCCTGCTCATTCGCTTAGTAAATTGAATGCTATCAAGCATGTCCGCTCAGCAACATGGAAGTTAACCCAGTAAAGTGGTTGAATGGAGCAATATGTCAATCCACTTCATGGCTGCACGGAAACACCCGAGTGGTCTTTAGCGCGTCTCTACTGTAGCTGTCAGTACGGAAAGCCACTAAATATGTGGATGCCGTGCGTTTCCCACCTAGGCCTTCAGTGATGTCCGACTTCAATGATTACATCTCAAAATACCAACATTGATGTCCCCACATGACCATTGCTGGAGAAATACTATACAGGAACACATTTACACCCTACTGGGCATTGAATCACATCAACAGTATACCATCCATCCATCCATTTTTCTACCGCTTGTCCCTTTTTGGGGTCGCGGGGGGTGCTGAAGCCTATCTCAGCTGCATTCGGGCAGAAGGCGGGGTACACCCTGGACAAGTCGCCACCTCATCGCAGGGCCAACACAGATAGACAGACAACATTCACACTCACATTCACACACTAGGGACCATTTAGTGTTGCCAATCAACCTATCCCAGGTGCATGTCTTTGGAGGTGGGAGGAAGCCGGAGTACCCGGAGGGAACCCACGCAGTCACGGGGAGAACATGCAAACTCCACACAGAAAGATCCCGAGCCCGGGATTGAACCCAGGACTACTCAGGACCTTCGTATTGTGAGGCACATGCACTATCCCCTGTGCCACCTTGCTGCCATCAACAGTATACAAACCCCGTTTCCATATGAGTTGGGAAATTGTGTTAGATGTAAATATAAACGGAATACAATGATTTGCAAATCATTTTCAACCCATATTCAGTTGAATATGCTACAAAGACAACATATTTGATGTTCAAACTGATAAACATTTTTTTTTGTGCAAATAATCATTAACTTTAGAATTTGATGCCAGCAACACGTGACAAAGAAGTTGGGAAAGGTGGCAATAAATACTGATAAAGTTGAGGAACGCTCATCAAACACTTATTTGGGACATCCCACAGGTGAACAGGCAAATTGGGAACAGGTGGGTGCCATGATTGGGTATAAAAGTAGATTCCATGAAATGCTCAGTCATTCACAAACAAGGTTGGGGTGAGGGTCACCACTTTGTCAACAAATGCGTGAGCAAATTGTTGAACAGTTTAAGAAAAACCTTTCTCAACCAGCTATTGCAAGGAATTTAGGGATTTCACCATCTACGCTCCGTAATATCATCAAAGGGTTCAGAGAATCTGGAGAAATCACTGCACGTAAGCAGCTAAGCCCGTGACCTTCCATCCCTCAGGCTGTACTGCATCAACAAGCGACATCAGTGTGTAAAGGATATCACCTCATGGGCTCAGGAATACTTCAGAAACCCACTGTCAGTAACTACAGTTGGTCGCTACATCTGTAAGTGCAAGTTAAAACTCTCCTATGCAAGGCGAAAACCGTTTATCAACAACACCCAGAAACGCCGTCGGCTTCACTGGGCCTGAGCTCATCTAAGATGGACTGATACAAAGTGGAAAAGTGTTCTGTGGTCTGAAGAGTCCACATTTCAAATTGTTTTTGGAAACTGTGGACGTCGTGTCCTCCGGACCAAAGAGGAAAAGAACCATCCGGATTGTTATAGGCGCAAAGTTGAAAAGCCAGCATGTGTGATGGTATGGGGGTGTATTAGTGCCCAAGACATGGGTAACTTACACATCTGTGAAGGCACCATTAATGCTGAAAGGTACATACAGGTTTTGGAGCAACATATGTTGCCATCCAAGCAACGTTACCATGGACGCCCCTGCTTATTTCAGTAAAACAATGCCAAGCCACGTGTTACAACAGCTTGGCTTCATAGTAAAAGAGTGCGGGTACTAGACTGGCCTGCTTGTAGTCCAGACCTGTCTCCCATTGAAAATGTGTGGCGCATTATGAAGCCTAAAATACCACCACGGAGACCCCCGGAATGTTGAACAACTTAAGCTGTACATCAAGCAAGAATGGGAAAGAATTCCACCTGAGAAGCTTAAAAAAATGTGTCTCCTCAGTTCCCAAACGTTTACTGAGTGTTGTTAAAAGGAAAGGCCATGTAACACAGTGGTGAACATGCCCTTTCCCAACTACTTTGGCACGTGTTGCAGCCATGAAAATCTAAGTTAATTATTATTTGCAAAAAGAAAAATAAAGTTTATGAGTTTGAACATCAAATATGTTGTCTTTGTAGTGCATTCAATTGAATATGGGTTGAAAAGGATTTGCAAATCATTGTATTCCGTTTATATTTACATCTAACACAATTTCCCAACTCATACGGAAACGGGGTTTGTACAAAACGGGTTATTTTCTGGCGCATTTAAAAATCCATTAAAAGGCATCAGCAATTAAAACATATACCATACATTTCTCTGCTTGGCTTATGCAACTTCCGGTCAATAATGTTTGATTCAAAGTGCACACTTCTCAAAGATACACTATATTGCCAAATGATCAGAATCAGGTGTCAATCAAGCCCTTAGGCATGGAGACCGTTTCTACAAACATTTGTGAAAGAATGGGCCGCTCTCAGGAGCTCAGTGATTTCCAGCGTGGAACTGTCATAAGATGCCACTTGTGCAACAAATCCAGTCGTGAAATTTCCTCGCTCCTAAATACTCCCAAAGTCAACTGTCGGCTTTATTATAAGAAAATGGAAGAGTTTGGGAACAACAGCAACTCAGCCACCAGTGAAAAAATATCAAAAATAGACCATTGATCGACAGTGCTCCTTATAATCCGGAAAATACGGTAATAGGAATATTCCGTCTGTGTGCGTGTCAGAAATATATTACACATACTGTCTATTCAGCAATATCATTTTATAAGTTTATAGGTGACGGTTGATTTAAGGGGCTGATTAAAACAAATTAAACTGATTCATTTTGGTGGTTTTCTTTTCTTAATAGTGTTTGTTTCTTTACATTATTATAACATATCTCCCATATTTAAAAAGTTCTTGCAATTTGCATTTTTTTACATCTGCATAATTCCAGACGCACCATCCCAATGCGGTCCGTCAGCGTCCTAAAAATAGATTCTGTTCTTTAGATCGCTCTTCAATACAGCCTAGAAAAGGTGGCGCATTAAAGTCATTTTTTGAAAGGACATACAATAATTTTGGATTGATATTTTTCTGCTCAGATCTCTCAATCACCTTCCGCCCTACACAAAAATACCAAACATGTCATGTTTTTTGTTTTTTTTAAAACATATGTTTAACCCTTTGAAGGCCTTTTACTCGAATGATTGTATTGTGTGTTTTGATTGTAAGTAAATATTTCGGACATGTTTAACAACAAAAGGAGAGGAGGAGAAAAAAAACCAAAAGAGTAATAAAAAGAAAATAAGAATACAGTTTTGAAGATGATGTCACAGTTGTCAATTACTATACATTTGTCAATACGTGGACTTTGGAGTTTGTTTTCCCGGAATGCAACGGAAAGTTGGCGCGGGCAAGGCGTGAATGTAAGTACATTTTTTTATTTAAACACTAACAGACTACAAAAAAAGGAAGCAAACAAAAGGCGTGCACAATGGCGGAGAACAAACTTGGCTAATGAAACAAAACTTGCACAAAGGCAGAAACTATGAACAATAAACAAAACTTACTTGGCATGGAACTATGATAGCATGAAGACAAACAGAGGTAGCAGGGGTGTCAGTATTAGCATGGTATGAACGGATAGATAATGTCACCAGGACGAACCGGCTTAAATAGCAGTGACATGATCAGTGAAAACAGGCGCGTGACTCAAAACGTGAAACAGGTGCGTGACACGACAGGTGAAAACTAATGGGTTGCTATGGTGACAAAACAAACAAAAGTGCACAAAGAGTCCAAAAACGAAACCGAACATGACTAAAACAAAACACGATTACACAGACATGACAACATTTACATAGCATTAGTTATCTTACTAATTGAAAGCTGTGACATTATCTGATTATAAATGTGTTTAGGACTGAAGTTTATTGAAAAGCAAATTAAATAAACAAAAAAAACCAAAAACGTTTTTATGCCCTCCATCCAGTTGTACAATTACTCATCGTACTGGTTTATTCACATTACTATACTGCTTAAAGGAGAACTGCACTTTTTATTTGAAAATTTGACTATTGTTCACAATCATTATGAAAGACATAACGACAGATGTATTTTTTCTATGCATTCTAAATAGTAAATAAATGCCATCAAAAGTCAGCTTACAATAGAGCCTATAGGAGTCACTCTATTCTGCCTACAAAGCCCTCAAAAAAACATCCAAACACTTCTATTATGGTTTTATATACATGATGTACACTACCGTTCAAAAGTTTGGGGTCCCATTGAAATGTCCTTATTTTTGAAGGAAAAGCACTGTACTTTTCAATGAAGATAACTTTAAACTAGTCTTCACTTTAAAGAAATACACTCTATATATTGCTAATGTGGTAAATGACTATCCTAGCTGCAAATGTCTGGTTTTTGGTGCAATATCTACATAGGTGTATAGAGGCCCATTTCCAGCAACTATCACTCCAGTGTTATAATGGTACAATGTGTTTGCTCATTGGCTCAGAAGGCTAGTTGATGATCAGAAAACCCTTGTGCAATCATGTTCACACATCTGAAAACAGTTTAGCTCGTTACAGAAGCTACAAAACTGACCTTCCTTTGAGCAGATTGAGTTTCTGGAGCATCACATTTGTGGGGTCAATTAAACGCTCAAAATGGCCAGAAAAAGAGAACTTTCATCTGAAACTCGACAGTCTATTCTTGTTCTTAGAAATGAAGGCTGTTCCACAAAATTGTTTGGGTGACCCCAAACTTTTGAACGGTAGTGTATATACGGCTGCTGTTGATATAACAAAGTTGCTTTTGGTCTGGTTTGTACTGCAGAAAAATGACCACTTTTGCTAGATATATTTTTTTTTACTAATGTTTTGGTGATGTGTTTATGGCCGACAATAAAGAGTTTTGCTCAGTAAAGTGATGGATGGAATTCATGTCCTCAAAGCGTCTCGACAGATGTTACAATATTTGAACAATGATGACGAAAACTGTTTTCTCTGTCGTGTCCGTGTGTCGAAAATTGTTATGCGCTTATTTTTTTATTTGATTTTGTGAGTGGCATAGATTTGCCGTGCGCAGAGGACGCTTGAGCAATTCGCAAATGCACAGGCGCGCACCTTAAAGGGAACGTTGCTGCAGACTTTGAGAGTCAACAAACATAATAAAACATCACTTACTGTGTAATGTCTGCTGTCATTAGGATGCTGACAGACATGATGTTCTTTTATTCCCGATTGGATGACGAATGACTTAGAATCTTAGCGTAAAAAAAAGGGGTGAACCCAAGCATCTTTTTGTGTTGTTCTCACCATTACCGGGTCTAAATTGGCTGTCAAAGTGTACTATCCAGGCGAGAGACATGATTTATGATCTACAATCAAGTATGACAAGCAAGGAAACTAAGCAGCTGATCGGTCGGTGATTGACACACAAGCTAGTGATCCCGGTGCCGCTATAAATATTTTGTCTGCATTAGCGCTTATAATAACAATATCACTAACACTTGGTTAATATTCAAGTCACGAAATGTAAATGGAGTAATGCTGGCGCTTTTTGGATGGTTATTTATTGGGTTTTATGGACTGAATAGAGGAGCTCACAATGGCTCTGCTGTAAGCTGACTTTTATTTTGCGTTTATTTGCGAGTTTAGAATGCATTAAAAATACATACACTACCGTTCAAAAGTTTGGGGTCACCCAAACAATTTTGTGGAATAGCCTTCATTTCTAAGAACAAGAATAGACTGTCGAGTTTCAGATGAAAGTTCTCTTTTTCTGGCCATTTTGAGCGTTTAATTGACCCCACAAATGTGATGCTCCAGAAACTCAATCTGCTAAAAGGAAGGTTAGTTTTGTAGCTTCTGTAACGAGCTAAACTGTTTTCAGATGTGTGAACATGATTGCACAAGGGTTTTCTAATCATCAATTAGCCTTCTGAGCCAATGAGCAAACACATTGTACCATTAGAACACTGGAGTGATAGTTGCTGGAAATGGGCCTCTATACACCTATGTAATTATTGCACCAAAAACCAGACATTTGCAGCTAGAATAGTCATTTACTACATTAGCAATGTATAGAGTGTATTTCTTTAAAGTTAAGACTAGTTTAAAGTTATCTTCATTGAAAAGTACAGTGCTTTTCCTTCAAAAATAAGGACATTTCAATGTGACCCCAAACTTTTAAACGGTAGTGTACATCCGTCGTCATGTCTTTCATAATAATAGTGAACAATAGGCAAAAATCCAAATAAAAAAAGAGCAGATCCCCTTTAACGTTACCGCACCTTTCTTTGCTTAGTGGTTAGAGTGTCCGCCCTGAGATCGGTAGGTCGTGAGTTCAAACCCCGGCCGAGTCATACCAAAGACTATAAAAAATGGGAGCCATTACCTCCCCTGCTTGGCACTCAGCATCAAGGGTTGGAATTGGGGGGTTAAATCACCAAAAATGATTCCCGGGTGTGGCCACCGCTGCTGCTCACTGCTCCCCTCACCTCCCATGGGGGTGATCAAGGGTGATGGGGCAAATGCAGAGAATAATTTCGCCACACCTCGTGTGTGTGTGACAATCATTGGTATTTTAACTTTAACTTATCTTTATCATATTTATTTTCCTCCCTCTGTTTATCTAATTATGTTCCTTTGCCAAATTTGTAACTATGTGAATCTTGTGTAATTTATTTTATTCTTTAGTCTTCCCATTTATTGCTATTTTCATATACTACCACTTTTGTATAGTATTGTCTATTATATTTGATTTATTATCTCTTCCTCTTTTTCAGTGCCCGTGAGAGTATTTTAGATATCATTTCCTCTTGTAATTGAGCGACTGTGTGTCAAACAATTTTCCTCGGGATCGATAAAGTCTGTCTGAATGTAAACCTTAATGCATTTCATGTCCTGTTTGACTTTGGAGATAATTATAATGGAATAACCCCTGACGGTTGAACCTGCCAGGCTATATCGCTTAGATTTTAATGGCAAAACGGAAGATTTTTTAGTCTTGTGCAGCAGGACTTTGTAAAAATGTGTCGCTGTCCAACTGAAACGTAGCAAAGTAGTTCACTTTTCATGCAGTGTTGTACTAAAAACACTGACTGAAACACTAAATTGCTTTTGAAATGAGGCTTAATTGACCGTATGAATCACACTTTTCCATCTGGCAATCTGATGGACGAGTCTGGGTTTGGAGGTTGCCAGGAGAACGCTACATTTCGGACTGCATTGTGCCCAGTGTGAAATTTGGTGGAGGAGGAATTATGGTGTGGGGTTGTTTTTCCGTTAGTTCCAGTGAAAGGAACTTTGAATGCTCCAGGATACCAAAACATTTCGGACAATTCCATGCTCCCAACCTTGTGGGAACAGTTTGGAGCGGGCCCCTTCCTCTTCCAACATGACTGTGCACCAGTGCACAAAGCAAGGTCCATAAAAACATAGATGACAGAGTCTGGTGTGGATGAGCTTGACTGGCCTGCACAGAGTCCTGACCTGAACCCGATAGAACACCTTTTTGGGATGAATTAGAACGGGGACTGAGAGCCAGGCCTTCTCCACCAACATCAGTGTCAGAGATGTCCGATAATGGCTTTTTTGCCGATATCCGATATTCCGATATTGTCCAACTCTTAATTACCGATTCCGATATCAACCGATACTGATATATACAGTTGTGGAATTAACACATTATTATGCCTAATTTTGTTGTGATGCCCCGCTGGATGCATTAAACAATGTAACAAGGTTTTCCAAAATAAATCAACTCAAGTTATGGAAAAAAATGCCAACATGGCACTGCCATATTTATTATTGAAGTCACAAAGTGCATTATTTTTTTAACATGCCTCAAAACAGCAGCTTGGAATTTGGGACATGCTCTCCCTGAGAGAGCATGAGGAGGTTGAGGTGGGTGGGGTTGGGGGGGGAGCGGGGTTGAGGTGGGGGGGGGGGGTGGTTAGCGGGTGGTGTATATTGTAGCGTCCCAGAAGAGTTAGTGCTGCAAGGGGTTCTGGGTATTTGTTCTGTTGTGTTTATGTTGTGTTACGGTGCGGATGTTCTCCCGAAATGTGTTTGTCATTCTTGTTTGGTGTGGGTTCACAGTGTGGCGCATATTTGTAACAGTGTTTAAGTTGTTTATACGGTCACCCTCAGTGTGACCTGTATGGCTGTTGACCAAGTATGCATGGATTCACTTGTGTGTGTGAAAAGCCGTAGATATTATGTGACTGGGCCGGCACGCAAAGGCAGTGCCTTTAAGGTTTATTGGCGCTCTGTACTTCTCCCTACGTCCGTGTACACAGAGGCAATTTAAAAAGTCATAAATTTTACTTTTTGAAACCGATACCGATAATTTTGAAACTGATACCGATAATTTCCGATATTACATTTTAAAGCTTTTATCTGTAATCAGTGTGTGACCCCACACCAATGCGCTTTTGGAAGAATGGTGGACAATTCCTATAAACTAACTCCGCAACCTTGTGGACAGCCTTCCCAGAAGAGTTGAAGCTGTAATAGCTGCAAAAGCTGGACCGACATCATATTGAACCCTATGGGTTAGGAATGGGATGGCACTTCACGTTCATATGTTAGTAGAGATGTCCGATAATATCGAACTGCCGATATTATCGGCCGATAAATGCTTTAAAATGTAATATCGGAAATTATCAGTATCGGTTTAAAAAAGTAAAATGTATGTCTTTTTAAAACGCCGCTGTACGGAGCGGTACACGGACGTAGGGAGAAGTACAGAGCAGTTGCGTCTCCCGATTTTCCCGGATGACTCCCGAATTTCAGTGCCCCTCCCGAAAATCTCCCGGGGCAACCATTCTCCCAAATTTCTCCCGATTTCCACCCAGACAACTAAACTTAAAGGCACTGCCTTTGCGTGCCGGCCCAGTCACATAATACCTACGGCTTTTCCCACACACAAGTGAATGCAACGCATACTTGGTCAACAGCCATACAGGTCATACTGAGGGTGGCGTATAAACAACTTTAACACTGTTACAAATATGCGCCACACCAAACAAGAATGACAAACACATTTCGGGAGAACATACCGTAACACAACATAAACAAAAATATAATCTCAGAGAAAAATGTAATTTAAAACAGCTGTATGCACGCACAACACTTAAGACCTTCAGTATATCAGTATGTGGAATGAAATTATGGAATGGATTAAGTAAAGCAATCAAACAATGTACTAATATGATCCACTTCAAGAAACTCTTCAAACTTAATGTGTTTACAAAGTACAAAGAAGAAGAACCATGATAAACATTCTGGATTTATTCCATCCATCCATTCTTTTATTCTCAAAATAATCTTACTTATCTAATTATATGTAATATGACTTACTTCACCAATTACTATTTATTTGTTTATTTTTTTATTGTGATTACTTATGGAGTATATTGTGAATAAATTGAGAACAGGAAGTGAACAAAAGTTTTAGCAACTTTTATGTAAAAGAAAAGGGGTAGGATTAAATAAGCTCTGCTTCTTCCTACTCCTTTTCGAACATGTTGAAAAATGAAAATGGAAATTGTGATGTATCATGTTGTGATGTATGCTTGCATGTTCCAAATAAACTCTAACTCAACTCTACTCAACCCCGCCCACCTCAACCTCCTCATGCTCTCTCAGGGAGAGCATGTCCCAAATTCCAAGCTGCTGTTTTGAGGCATGTTCAAAAAAAACAATGCACTTTGTGACTTCAATAATAAATATGGCAGTGCCATGTTGGCATTTTTTCCCCATAACTTGAGTTGATTTATTTTGGAAAACCTTGTTACATTGTTTAATGCATCACAACAAAATTAGGCATAATAATGAGTTGATTCCACGACTGTGGTTGGTATCGGAATCTGTAATTAAGAGTTGGACAATATATCGGAATATCGGCAAAAAAGCCATTATCGGACATCTCTATATGTGAGTCAAGGCAGGTGGTCAAACACTTTTGGCAATATAGTGTATGTAGATCAGGGGTCACCAACCTTTTTGAAACCAAGAGCTACTTCTTGGGTACTGATTAATGCGAAGGGCTACCAGTTTGATACACACTTAAATAAATTGCCAGAAATAGCCAATTTGCTCAATTTACCTTTAACTCTATGTTATTATTAATAATTAATGATATTTATCTTTGTGGAAACACTGATCATCTTAATGATTTCTCACAATAAATATATATAGAAACAGATAAATATCAATATGCAACACTTTATTTTTATATTTTCTCTAAGTGCACATTTTTCACAGTCTTGTGAAATCACAATATCCCATTTTAACTAGCTAGCCACTAACATTTTTTAACAAATCATGAATTACTTTGCACCATGTTTGTACAAATAATAACTCATGTAAAATACAAAAGTCAACTCTCAAATTTTTAAATAAATCATGTCACACTTTGAACTGGACACCAAATCTGTTATCTGTTTCTTTATCAGTTAGTGAAGACCAAGTCTTTAAAATATTTTCTTGGATTTTCAAATTCCATTTGAGTTTTGTCTCTCTTAGAATTAAAAATATCGAGCAAAGCGAGACCAGCTTGCTAGTAAATAAATACAATTTAAAAAATAGAGGCAGCTCACTGGTAAGTGCTGCTATTTGAGCTATTTTTAGAACAGGCCAGCGGGCTACTCATCTGGTCCTAATGGGCTACCTGGTGCCCGCGGGCACCGCGTTGGTGACCCCTGATGTAGATGAATGTAAAGTGCAGTACAATTTGGCTAAGAGTGCACAGTGGGTGTAGTTTTGTCTTCAAAAGGCAGAGTGACGGAGATAATATATTTAGAGCTGTCACCGTGGACAAAACTAACAGAAGAATCAGCTCCAGTTTGCCGTGAATATGGCTTATAAATAGCTCGAAAAAGGAGAGTTGCCTTTTAAGCGGCGGTGTTATTGACGTCTTCAGTCCTGGGTTTTATTTTAAGGCCTCCGCTTGTCCCCGAGGGACGCGTGACTGACAGCCACGTTGGATGCTTCAGGGTGGATGCCAGCGACGCTCAGCAGTCACTTTGAGAGGCGGTGCATAGTTCCCCCGCTTATCTGGCTACAAAGTAAACATCTTTCAGTGCCACAAACATCCTCCCTTTCCCCCCCCCCCCCCCTGGGCGGATCAGCGGATGCTCGTTAGCGCTGTCGTCTCGTTATCGCATCATCCTTGGGATCTGCGGCGAGATAAGGCGCAAAGACACCAAAGCCTCGACGCTTCCCCCCACCCAGCCCCTTGTCTCCGGCGCTGTCACAATTACCCACAATGCTCCGGGGGACGTGCCTGGGCGCCCCCGTGGATGCGACGCAAACAGCCACGTTCTTGTGATGCGGAATAAACACCCGGCTCACGACTCATCAAAGCCCGTGAGACTCTCCAATCCTCTTTAGGGGTGAGTGGATTATCCGTCCTAACCCAAATACTCCCGTTGCCTCGCTCTCGCCGATCCCTGACTGACGCCCAACAAATACGCCGCAAATTACCCCCTGCGGTGACCACTGCAAGTCAAAATATTTGCATGTTTGAAACTACAAGTTGGCTCTAAAATGGAAAGGCGACAACTCTGAGGGATGGAAGGTCACGGGCTTAGCTGCTTACGTGCAGTGATTTCTCCAGATTCTCTGAACCCTTTGATGATATTACGGACCGTAGATGGTGAAATCCCTAAATTCCTTGCAATAGCTGGTTGGGAAAGGTTTTTCTTAAAATGTTTAGGGTTTCCCACACATTCATTTATTTGTGGCGGCCCGCCACGAAAGAATTACGTCCGCCACAAATAAAATAAAAAATTTTTTTAAATAAAAAAATAAAAAAATAAATAAAAAAAACAATTTTTTAAAATTTTTTTTTGTCCTCTCCAGCCTCTCAGGCAAATCATATAGTTGATGTAGATGCCCATATCGGCTGTTCAGATTTACTTTACAAAAGAGAAGTGTAGGATACTTCTCTTGTTGCCTTATTTGTATATGACTTTATTAAATGTATTTATATTAGAAACACAACATGTGTATATAACAAAGGGTGCAAAGTCTGCAGGCAGTAGGAAACACATGGTTAAATGTAGGGAGTAAAACTGATGGCAGTCTAAAGTTCAAGATTTTTGGAGCTCTTTGTTCAGTGGATCAGATGTTTGATGAAGCTCTGTGTCTATCTACCACCACTACTGTTTTCTGTTTATTTGTTACTGACTGTGGCAGGACACCTCTGTCTCTGTTTCACTTTATGTTGCTGGTAAATAATATGGTTGTAGTAGTAGGCTAAAGTTAAATTATTTAGTATGCACTAATTAAAGGGGCAGAGCTTTATGAGACATTTTAGCTTTAATATTTTGTAAGATAAATTTTTTGTAAGAACCACAATTAATAAATATATTTCAGTGAATAACTTATTGTTCAAATCTGTATATAAATATGTACATAAAGTGTTGTAATTATATTGTAAAATGGATGGATGGATGGGCGTTTAAAACAAAACTGTTATTATTAATTAGTAAGTATACATTTTTTGAGCCTTTTTAGAGAAAATCAAACCATTGTAGTAAATTATGCAAATTACTCGATGATGTAATGGTGACCACGCTCATAGCCACGCCCCCACCACCACAGGTATCTTGGCAGTTTATGGGAAACACTGCTGTTCAACAATTTGCTCACGCATTTGTTGACAAAGTGGTGACCCTCGCCCCATCCTTGTTTGTGAATGACTGAGCATTTCATGGAATCTGCTTTTATACCCAATCATGGCACCCACCTGTTCCCAATTTGCCTGTTCACCTGTGGGATGTTCCAAATAAGTGTTTGATGAGCATTCCTCAACTTTATCAGTATTTATTGCCACCTTTCCCAACTTCTTTGTTGCTGGCATCGAATTCTAAAGTTAATGATTATTTGCAAAAAAAAAATGTTTATCAGTTTGAACATCATGTTGTCTTAGTAGCATATTCAACTGAATATGGGTTGAAAATGACTTGCAAATCATTGTATTCTGTTTATATTTACATCTAACACAATTTCCCAACTCATATGGAAACGGGGTTTGTATATTGTCTTGACTAAGTATTAGCTCATGTGGTGTGATGACAGGATTTCTGGCCATTCTCTAGCTGCAAAACAGGAATTCCAGTGCAGGCGGCCATCAACAAACTGCCTTTGTTGAAAAAGTACATTAGTTAGTTCTTTATCGCGCACTTGGCAACGTGCCAAACGCATAAAGTTGCGTTGGAAAGCGAGGGGAATGTCCGCTGGGGAGCGAACGGAGGCACATAAAGGCTAAAGTAATCCAGTTAATGGCGAATTAGGGAGGTGTTAATGAAGACGGTGGTGTGTGGACCGGATCCACCTGATGCACACGTTCGTCCCATCTGCCGCACGGGGAGGAGGCATCGGGGAATGAGGCCTTTTGGGAATATAAACACCGTTGTTAAGGTGAGTCTCCACAGGGGTGTGGCTTCCCACAGAAACTAAAAGTGAATGTAAACAGCCGCTGATAAAAAATCAGGATCGTCGGGTTGCCATTTAACCGTGCTCAGCAAGTTTGGCAACCGACTGAGTCATGGCTTTCCCACGGGATCAATACGCGTGCCATCATGAGAGGGAATGATCACACTGGAAGGACGCGGTTGTTGTGGAGGTGTCGCCTTGCAACCAACCATGGTGCTGTTTGGAGCCTTAGAAATCTTCATCTAGGGCAGGGGTGTCAAACGTGAGGCCTGAGGGCCGGATCAGGCCCGCGACCAGGTTTTATCCGGCCCGCGGGATGAGTTTGCTAAGTATAAAAATTAACCTGAAATTTTTTAATTAAATAAACTGCTGTTCTAAATGTGTCCACTGGATGTCGCGATAGCAATTCTTTGTATCTTTGTGGATGATGCTACATATGTACAAAATAAACCACATGATGTTAGTGCATCAGTCGAGGAAAATGAGCAAAGTACATAAATAACACCCTGTAATTTGATTTTGATATTCGTTTTTTTATCTTGATAGATTGAAAATGAACACCAATGAGTTGACTGATGAATACTATCACATCATTTATTCAGAAAGTACACTGCAAAAACTGAAATCTAAGTAAAATTGAATATCTCAAATAAGGGTGATATTTGCTTATTTTCGGTCTGATAAGATAATTCTTCTCACTAAGCAGATTTTATGTTAGAGTGTTTTACTTGTTTTAAGTGTTTTGGTCCTAAATGATCTCAGTAAGATATTACAGCATGTTGCTGAGATTTGATGACCTATATTGAGTAAAACATGCTTGAAACTAGAATATCAACTGATGCAAAGCTGTGTCATTAACACTCACAAGTATAAAACTACTTTTTAAAAGTAATAATTTCTTATTTCAAGCATTGAAATAAAAAAATCATGACTTTGACACAATTGTGTCTCATATTAAAACAGATGACAGCCAAATGGACTTTGCTGTTTTATTTTCAATGAAACAATACAAAATACGTACTCTTATAGTAGTAAAGTTGTTATTAATTAGAATATACTTATTTTAAGGTATTTTTGGGTTCATTGAGGTTAGCTAATTTTACTTGTTTTGGAAAGTCTTGACAAGCCAAATTGTCTTGTTCTATTGGCAGATAATTTTGCTTAGTTCAAATAAAATACCCCTCATTTTTGTATTTTTTTTCTTGTTTTTGAACACTGACTTTTTGCAGTGTATAAATACGACAAATAACGATAGAATACTATTAACCGCAACATGTGAGTGTAAAAAAAACCCCCAACAACATTATGATTCGTACATTTTCAGAATGTGCTTGTTCTATTTTTAAACAAAGAAAACAATCTGAAGTTGTCTTTATTTTTGAGTTATCGTGCCGTGATTTTACCAGTCCGGCCGACTTGGGAGTACATTGTTCTCCATGTCGACCCCCATCTAAAATGAGTTTGACACCCCTGTTCTAGAGTTTCCACTGTGAGGTGTGCAAAGTGCAAATGTAAACAGTGTGACATCACAGCAGTGTTCAGTAGATGTGAACAACTACACTTCTAATGGATGTTCTGTGCAGACTCTAAGCATCGTCATTGAAAAGTATTTCAGGAATGTTTTCGCTCTTCGCATTATATCGGCTTGCATCTAAAATCTCCCATATAAACTATCCGATACAAGCAGTCCTGCAGCTGGTTTACTTGTGCAAAACTGGACAGGTAGTTAACATCTAAATGTCCTCCAATAAGCACACAAGGTTGGTATTTTCTTGTATTGTAGTCAAGTCATTTACAAAAAGGTAAACATGGTAGGCTACTGGGAGCTAGCAGCTACACAACAGCTAAACAAACTATAGTACACAAGCTAGACAAACGTATTAAGTGTCCTTAATTGAACATAATTGCAGTCTAAAACACCACATTTGTCAAAACAAAAAAGTATCAATTAAATACTGTTGCATATTAATGACCCATACAGAAAGTCTCCAAGGCAAAAGGGTATTAGAAAGTATCCAGTAACAAAAGTGTCCGCATCATTCAAGTTACCGCGTAATTAATGTAACTTGACTAGTTAGTGTGGCTACCAGGTGTTGCCAAAAAATAAATTACCCCTACACTTCAACTGAAAGAGCATGATATATATATATATATATATATATATATATATATATATATATATATATATATATATATATATATATATATATATATATATATATATATATATATACATATATATATATATACACAGTACAGGCCAAACGTTTGGACACACCTTCTTATTTCAAGGCGTTTTCTTTATTTTCATGACTATTTACATTGTAGATTGTCACTGAAGGCATCAAAACTATGACACCTCCGAAGGGAAAACCATTTCAGTTGACTACCTCTTGAAGCTCATGAAGAGAATGCCAAGAGTGTACAAAAGAGTAATCAAAGCAACGAGTGGCAATTTTGAAGAAACCAGAATATAAAACATGTTTTCAGTCATTTTTTTGTTAAGTACATAACTCCACATGTGTTCATTCATAGTGTTGATGCCTTCAGTGACAATCTACAATGTAAATAGTCATGAAAATAAAGAAAACGCATTGAATGAGAAGGTGTGTCCAAACTTTTGGCCTCCACTGTATATACGTATATATACACTACCATTCAAAAGTTTGGGGTCACATTGAAATGTCCTTATTTTTGAAGGAAAAGCACTGTACTTTTCAATGAAGATAACTTTAAACTAGTCTTAACTTTAAATAAATACACTCTATACATTGCTAATGTGGTAAATGACTATTCTAGCTGCAAATGTCTGGTTTTTGGTGCAATATCTACATAGGTGTATAGAGGCCCATTTCCAGCAACTATCACTCCAGTGTTCTAATGGTACAATGTGTTTGCTCATTGGCTCAGAAGGCTAATTGATGATCAGAAAACCCTTGTGCAATCATGTTCACACATCTGAAACCAGTTTAGCTTGTTACAGAAGCTACAAAACTGACCTTCCTTTGAGCAGATTGAGTTTCTGGAGCATCACATTTGTGGGGTCAATTAAACGCTCAAAATGGCCAGAAAAAGAGAACTTTCATCTGAAACTCGACAGTCTATTCTTGTTCTTAAAAATGAAGGCTAGTCCACAAAATTGTTTGGGTGACCCCAAACTTTTGAACGGTAGTGTATATATATATTTACATACACACATATTCTGCAGGCCAACAAAGCATGGGCTCCAGGCCAAAAATGGTCCCCGGGCCACAAACCCCCCCAAAAAAACGTACCAAACACAAGGCGTTGATGCACTTTTCACGGACCTCATGTAATCCTGTCTGCACCACGAAGACCAGAACCACGACAAAGGGAACGCTTACTGCTGTCCCAACATTCGGCCTCTATCTCCTCCGCCTGTGGACCCCAGGCAGTGTCCTGCCTTACCAACCTCCACCCTGCAACGTGCTGACAGGCAGCCCCGGTCAGCCCTAACCCAAAGCCCTGGCACTCAGCGGGAGGCGCGGGCTGGCATGAGGGGGATTAACACCACGCTGCTGTCACCTACACCCTGCTGACGATTAGCCCGAAAAAGTGAGGAGAAATATCCTAAGAGGCGACAGTCGCGGGTCGACAGATTGTCACACCCGCAAAGAAAAAGCGCTGAAAGGTGGAAGAGCGAGTATGGAAGTCTGCATTGCGAAACACAAGGCCATGTTTAAAAGCGTCTTGGCTACTAATTCCCCGTTCACCTTGAAGCTCGTCTGCCGACAGAAGAGAGTCTTCTGACAGGAGAGCTCTGGTAAAGCAAACAATCAGACCCACCTGGCGCTCACTTCACATGACGAAAATGAAAAAAGCTTGAAAGAATCACACCGTCTTGACGAGACACGCATGCATGTTGGATAGTTTCACTGCTGCTTCCTACGAAACCCTTGAATGGACACTTTCAGGCCATGTCTACACTAAGTCCTTTAACCCCTTAAACCAGGGGTGTCCAAACTACGGCCCACGGGCCGGATACTGCCCCCCAGCGTCCAAAATCCGGCCCGCGGGAAGTCCTAAGTTAAAAAAAAATAGAAATAATATTTTTTATTTATTTATGTATTTTTTTTAAAATTTGTCCTTACTAGTCCTTTTTCTACCGTCTCCTAGCCACTCAGGCAAATCATATTGTCTAAAAATGCATTTTACCATCGATAACGTGACATGCAGCAAGTGCGCTCTTTAAGTCAATTAGTGTGCGAGGAATATATATATATATATATATATATATATATATATATATATATATATATATATATATATATATATATATATATACACACATATAGACACATATATACATACAGTATATACACATATGTATATATACATATACACTACCGTTCAAAAGTTTGGGGTCACCCAAACAATTTTGTGGAATAGCCTTCATTTCTAAGAACAAGAATAGACTGTCGAGTTTCAGATGAAAGTTCTCTTTTTCTGGCCATTTTGAGCGTTTAATTGACCCCACAAATGTGATGCTCCAGAAACTCAATCTGCTCAAAGGAAGGTCAGTTTTGTAGCACTGGAGTGATAGTTGCTGGAAATGGGCCTCTATACACCTATGTAGATATTGCACCAAAAACCAGACATTTGCAGCTAGAATAGTCATTTACCACATTAGCAATGTATAGAGTGTATTTCTTTAAAGTTAAGACTAGTTTAAAGTTATCTTCATTGAAAAGTACAGTGCTTTTCCTTTAAAAATAAGGACATTTCAATGTGACCCCAAACTTTTGAACGATAGTGTATATACATATATATATATATATATATATATATATATATATATATATATATATATATATATATATATATATATATATATATATATATATATATATACACACATATATATATATATATATATATATATATATATATATATATATATATATATATATATATATATATATATATATATATATATATATTAGGGCTGCAACAACTAATCGATTAAAATCGATTACCAAAATAGTTGGCGATTAATTTAGTCATCGATCCGTTGGAACTATGCTATGCGCATGCGCGGAGGCTTTTTTTTTTTTTTTTTTTTTTTTTTGTTGTTTTTTTTTGTTTTATAAACCTTTATTTATAAACTGCAACATTTACAAACAGCTGAGAAACAATAATCAAAATAAGTACAAAAACAGTACAAAACAGCGTCAGGGCGGCGGTGAGGCTACGTCTCATGAGGTGGCGTAAACTTGCCAATGATGTGTCATGTGCAGCTCACGTGACGACGGCGTCTCCTTTGCTGGAAAAATTCGAAAAATGGCGCAGGAAAACACGACCGATAGTTTAGCGGAGAAACATCTTGAGGTTATTGCTTCAATGGAAAAAAGTGTACGACCTAAGTCGTCAAAAGTGTGGGAACACTTCACTTTAAAGACTTCAAAGAAGACCGTTTCCTTCAAAATGGCACGGAAGTACAACATTGCTTCAGGAGCACCTGAAGAAAAAAAATGTTGGAGCCATGGATGAAGGGAGGAACTCACAGTACGTAACTTTTTAAGTCCATAGTGGCAACAAGCATTCATGAGTTCAGCTTTTTTGTAAGTAACTTTAACGTTATGCCTTTGTTGCAACGCGGGGCTGATAATGTGTCTCCGGCACATTTGACTCCGTTTTGAGAGAGAAAACGCACGGTTACCAATTTGGAAATAAACGTAACGGACAGAAATATCTCAGGTTGGTTTCATAATGGATCAATGTAGCCGGGCCGATAAAGCTATATAAATATATTTAGATTTGACGCTTTAGTATAACTAAACGTTATGAAGGTGCTGGAATATTTCATGCTATTATTCAGAGGCAGCCTAAAATGAATCCTTTATTATTCACAACAGAAACGTGTACAATATCTGATTCAGTTCTGATGAGTTACATTTCTGTGTTATTGTTGGTGTATGCTGCACCCCCAATGTCCACAACATGGTGCCAGTATGCTGGTTTTTTTCAATAAAATACTGGAAAGGATAGAAATGTAGTTTGTCTCTTTTGTCCGATTATTCATCGATTAATCGAAGTAATAATCGCCAGATTAATCGATTATCAAATTAATCGTTAGTTGCAGCCCTAATATATATATATATATATATATATATATATATATACATATATATATATATACATGGACATATACATATACATAGACATGTACATATATACACACACATATTTACACATTTACATATACATATACACACACACATTTACATATAATATATATATATATATATATATATATATATATATATATATATATATATATATATATATAGCACGGCCCTCAGCAAAATTGTTTTACCCCAATGCGGCCCCGGAGTCAAAAAGTTTGGGGACCCCTGCCTTAAACCATGGGTGTCAAACTCTGGCCCGCGGGCCAAATTTCAGTGGCAAAAAAAAAAGGCAAGCATTCTCCTGAATTTCTCCCGATTTCCACCCGGCCAACAATATTGGGGGCGTGCCTTAGAGGCACTGCCTTTAGCCTCCTCTACAACCTGTTGTCACGTCCGCTTTTCCTCCATACAAACAAATAATATGCGGCTTCTATACACACAAAAGTGAATGCAATTCATACTTGGTCAACAGCCATACAGGTCACACTGAGGGTGGCCGTATAAACAACTTTAACACTGTTACAAATATGCGCCACACTGTGAACCCACACCAAACAAGCATGACAAACACATTTCGGGAGAACATCCGCACCGTAACACAACAGAACAAATACCCAGAACCCCTTGCAGCACTAACTCTTCCAGGAAGCTACAATATACACCCCCCACGCCCCCGCTAACACCAATTTTCCACACTATAAGGCACACCGGATTATAAGGCGCACCTTCAATGAATGGCCTATTTTAAAACTTTGTTCATATATAAGGCGCACCGCATTATAAGGCGCATAGAATAGACGCTACAGTAGAGGCTGGGGTTACGTTATGCATCCCGTAGTTGCGAGACCTGTTGTGGCTCAATATTGGTCCATATATAAGGCGCACCGGATTATAAGGCGCACTGTCAGCTTTTGAGAAAATTGGAGGTTTTTAGGTGCGCCTTATAGTGCGGAAAATACGGTACCCAGTGTTTCCCACACATTCATTTATTTGTGGCGGCCCGCCACGAAAGAATTAAGGCCTCCACAATTTTTATTTTTATTTTTTTTTGTCCGGTCCAGCTTCTCAGGCAAATCATATAGTTGATGTAGATGCCCATATCGGCTGTTCAGAATTACTTTACAAAACAGAAGTGTAGGATCAAGATTCTTGGAGCTCTTTGTTCAGTGGATCAGATGTTTGATGAAGCTTTGTGTCTATCTACCACCACTACTGTTTTCTGTTTATTTGTTACTGACTGTGGCAGGACACCTCTGCCTCTGTTTCACTTTATGTTGCTGGTAAATAATATGGGTGTAGTAGTAGGCTAAAGTTAAATTATTTAGTATGCACTAATTAAAGGGGCAGAGCTTGAAGAGACATTTTAGCTTTTATATTTTTATAAGATATATTTTTTGTAAGAACCACAATTAATAAATATATTTCAGTGAATAACTTATTGTTCAAATCTGTATATAAATATGTACATAAAGTGTTGTAATTATATTGTAAAATGGATGGATGGATGGATGGATGGATGGATGGATGGACGTTTAAAACAAAACTGTTATTATTAATTAGTAAGTATACATTTTTTGAGCCTTTTTAGAGAAAATCATATCATTGTAGTAAATTATGCAAATTACTCGATGATATCATGGTGACCACGCCCCCACCGCCACAGGTATCTTGGCAGTTTATGGGAAACACTGGGTATCCTAAGATTTTTTGTTAAAATAAAGCCAATAATAAAAATTTTTGTGGTGCCCTTTATTTAGAAAAGTTGGTACCGGTACCAAAATATTGGTATCGGGACAACAGGAGTCCACATTAATGTTGGCTCCAATCTATTGATTCAGTCGCACATTTTCCTCATTCCTATATAATCCAGTTTACAACAAAAATAAAACCTGCTGTCTTACATCCTTTGTGCTGTCCCACCTGTCTACACCAGAGCGCCGATGCACACGGCGTGCACGTCAGTAGAAACCCAGACACGCGCACACAATGGCGGATGAAAGGCAAAGTGGCAAAAGAGGAGCGGGCAGCCGGGACGGCGCTGCTGTCAGCTTCTGCCGATGAAGAAAAATGGAGCGCGGCGGCTCTCCAGCCAGCCAGAAAAACACCGCATTTGTCTGTCATGCCGTAATCGGCGAAAATCATGGCGAGCTGACTTCTTCGCCCCAAGCTCGCCCTGGTCTAAATCGAGCCACATAGAAGAGGGCGCCATGGAAGCCGGGCGTATGCACGGCCAGATGGAGGGCAAACACAGGAAGTGACCTTATCGCCTCCTGTCTCCTCACATTTGTCCTGCACTCCAAGCTTTTTCCAAACTCCCTCCTTCTATTAGACTCACACATGGCGGCGTTTGCCTCACACTAAACACTGTCTGCAGGCCAGCCTGGAGTGGGAAGACGGTCCTAATTAACTCCACTGCAACAAGAGAATGAACAGCAGCGCCCTGATGCATGCTGGGAGAGAAGTGGACGTCGGCTGAAGCCATTCATCAATCATCCAATAAAACCACAGCTTTAATAATGAAGTATTGTTGACTCATCCAGAGACAAAGATGCCGATCAAAGACACAATAATGATGGGTTTTCTCCATTTTTAGACACTTTTAGAACAAAATCTGGCAACAATAACCTCCTGTAACTCAGCGTCCTCTTCAGTGGACATTTTTTTGTCTTTTGTCAAAGTTTAAATGGATGCAAAACCACAAACGTCCTCTGCAGTGGACATTTTCTAGTCTTTTGTCAGAGTTTAATTGAATGCAAAACCACAAACGTCCACTGCAGTGGACATTTTCTAGTCTTTTGTCAGTTTAAACGGATGCAAAACCACAAACGTCCACTGCAGTGGACATTTTCTAGTCTTTTGTCAGAGTACGAATAGATGCAAAACCACAAACGTCCACTGCAGTGGACATTTTTTAGTCTTTTGTCAGAGTTTAAGTGGATGCAAAACCACAAACGTCCTCTGCAGTGGACATTTTCTAGTCTTTTGTCAGAGTTTAATTGAATGCAAAACCACAAACGTCCACTGCAGTGGACATTTTCTAGTCTTTTGTCAGTTTAAACGGATGCAAAACCACAAACGTCCACTGCAGTGGACATTTTCTAGTCTTTTGTCAGAGTACGAATAGACGCAAAACCACAAACGTCCACTGCAGTGGACATTTTTTAGTCTTTTGTCAGAGTTTAAGTGGATACAAAACCACAAACGTCCACTGGAGTGGACATGTTTTTGTGTTTTGTCAGAGTTTAAATGGATGCAAAACCACAAACATCCACTGGAGTGGACATGTTTTTGTGTTTTGTCAGAGTTTAAATGGATGCAAAACCACAAACGTCCACTGGAGTGGACATGTTTTTGTGTTTTGGCAGAGTTTAAATGGATGCAAAACCACAAAAATGTTTTGGTCTTTTGTCAGAGTTTAAATGGATGCAAAACCACAAACGTCCATTGGAGTGGACATGTTTTTGTGTTTTGTCAGAGTTTAAATGGATGCAAAACCACAAACGTCCACTGTAGTGGACATGTTTTTGTGTTTTGTCAGAGTTTAAATGGATGCAAAACCACAAAAATGTTTTGGTCTTTTGTCAGAGTTTAAATGGATGCAAAACCACAAACGTCCACTGCAGTGGAAATTTTTTTGTCCTTTGTCAGAGTTTGAATGGATGCAAAACTACAAACGTCCACTGCAGTGGACATTTTTTAGTCTTTTGTCAGAGTTTGAATGGGTCCAAAACCACAAACGTCCACTGCAGTAGACATTTTTTAGTCTTTTGTCAGAGTTTAAATGGATGCAAAACCACAAACGTCCACTGGAGTGGACATGTTTTTGTGTTTTGTCAGAGTTTAAATGGATGCAAAACCACAAACGTCCACTGGAGTGGACATTTTTTTGTCCTTTGTCAGAGTTTGAATGGATGCAAAACTACAAACGTCCACTGCAGTGGACATTTTTTAGTCTTTTGTCAGAGTTTAAATGGATGCAAAACCACAAACGTCCAATGGAGTGGACATGTTTTTGTGTTTTGTCAGAGTTTAAATGGATGCAAAACCAAAAACGTCCACTGCAGTGGACATTTTTTAGTCTTTTGTTTGGTTTACATGGATGCAAAACCACGAATGTTCACTGCAGTGGACATTTTTAATCTTTTGTCAGAGTTTAATTGGATGCAAAACCACCAACGTCCACTGCAGTGGACATTTTCTAGTCTTTTGTCAGAGTTTAATTGAATGCAAAACCACAAACGTCCACTGCAGTGGACATTTTTTTGCCTTTTGTCAGAGTTTAAATGGATGCAAAACCACAAACGTCCACTGCAGTGGACATTTTTTAGTCTTTTGTCAGAGTTTAAACGGATGCAAAACCACAAATGTCCACTGCAGTGGACATATTTCAGTGTTTTGTTTGGTTTACATGGATGCAAAACCACAAACGTCCACTGCAGTTGACATTTGTTTGCCTTTTGTCAGAGGTTAAATAGATGCAAAACCACAAACGTCCACTGCAGTGGACATTTTGTAGTCTTTTGTCAGAGTTTAATTGAATGCAAAACCACAAACGTCCACTGCAGTGGACATTTTTTAGTCTTCTGTCAGAGTTTAAATGGATACAAAACCACAAACGTCCACTGCAGTGGACATTTTTTAGTCTTTTGTCAGAGTTTAAACGGATGCAAAACCACAAATGTCCACAGCAGTGGACATATTTCAGTGTTTTGTTTGGTTTACATGGATGCAAAACCACAAACGTCCACTGCAGTTGACATTTTTTTCCCTTTTGTCAGAGGTTAAATAGATGCAAAACCACAAACGTCCACTGCAGTAGACATTTTTTAGTCTTTTGTCAGAGTTTAAATGGGTGCAATTCCACAAACGTCCACTGCAGTGGACATATTTTAGTGTTTTGTCAGAGTTTAAATGGATGCAAAACCACAAATGTCCACTGCAGTGGACATTTTTTAGTCTTTTGTTTGGTTTACATGGATGCTAAGCCACAAACGTCCACTGTAGAGGACATTTTTTAGTCTTTTGTCAGAGTTTAAATGGGTGCAATACCACTGACGTCCACTGCAGTGGATATATTTTAGTGTTTTGTCAGAGATTAAATGGATGCAAAACCACAAACGTCCACTGCAGTGAAATTTTTTTTGTCTTTTGTCAGAGATTAAATGGATGCAAAACCACAAACGTCCACTGCAGTGGACATTTTTTAGTCTTTTGTTTGGTTTACATGGATGCAAAACCACAAACGTCCACTGCAGTGGACATGTTTAAGTCTTCTGTCAGAGATTAAATGGATGCAAAACCACAAATGTCCACTGCAGTGGACATTTTTTAGTCTTCTGTCAGAGCCTAAATGGGTGCAAAACCACAAACGTCCACTGCAGTGGACATTTTTTGTCTTCGGTCAGAGTCTAAATGGGTGCAAAACCACAAACGTCCACTGCAGTGGACATTTTTTAGTTTTCTGTCAGAGTCTAAATGGGTGCAAAACCACAAAAGTCCACTGCAGTGGACATTTTTTTGTCTTTTGTCAGAGTTTAAATGGGTGCAATACCACCGACGTCCACTGCAGTGGACATTTTTTAGTCTTTTGTCAGAGTTTAAATGGATGCAAAACCACAAACGTCCACTGCAGTGGACAATTTTTAGTCTTTCTTCAGAGTTGAAATGGATGCAAAACCACAAACGTCCACTGCAAGGGACATTTTTTAGTCTTTCGTCAGCGATTAAATGGATGCAAAACCACAAACGTCCACTGTAGTGGAAATTTTTTAGTCTTCTGTCAGAGTCTAAATGGATGCAAAACCACAAACGTCCACTGCAAGGGACATTTTTTAGTCTTTTGTCAGAGTTTAAATGGATGCAAAACCACAAACGTCCACTGCAGTGGACAATTTTTAGTCTTTCTTCAGAGTTGAAATGGATGCAAAACCACAAACGTCCACTGCAAGGGACATTTTTTAGTCTTTCGTCAGAGATTAAATGGATGCAAAACCACAAACGTCCACTGCAGTGGAAATTTTTTAGTCTTCTGTCAGAGTCTAAATGGATGCAAAACCACAAACGTCCACTGCAAGGGACATTTTTTTAGTCTTTTGTCAGAGTTTAAATGGATGCAAAACCACAAACGTCCACTGCAGTGGACAATTTTTAGTCTTTCTTCAGAGTTTAAATGGATGCAAAACCACAAACGTCCACTGCAAGGGACATTTTTTAGTCTTTTGTCAGAGATTAAATGGATGCAAAACCACAAACGTCCACTGCAGTGGAAATTTTTTAGTCTTCTGTCAGAGTCTAAATGGATGCAAAACCACAAACGTCCACTGCAAGGGACATTTTTTAGTCTTTTGTCAGAGTTTAAACGGATGCAAAACCACAAATGTCCACTGCAGTGGACATATTTCAGTGTTTTGTTTGGTTTACATGGATGCAAAACCACAAACGTCCACTGCAGTGGACATGTTTAAGTCTTCTGTCAGCGATTAAATGGATGCAAAACCACAAATGTCCACTGCAGTGGACATTTTTTAGTCTTCTGTCAGAGCCTAAATGGGTGCAAAACCACAAACGTCCACTGCAGTGGACAATTTTTTGTCTTTCTTCAGAGTTGAAATGGATGCAAAACCACAAACGTCCACTGCAAGGGACATTTTTTAGTCTTTCGTCAGCGATTAAATGGATGCAAAACCACAAACGTCCACTGTAGTGGAAATTTTTTAGTCTTCTGTCAGAGTCTAAATGGATGTAAAACCACAAACGTCCACTGCAAGGGACATTTTTTAGTCTTTTGTCAGAGTTTAAATGGATGCAAAACCACAAACGTCCACTGCAGTGGACAATTTTTAGTCTTTCTTCAGAGTTGAAATGGATGCAAAACCACAAACGTCCACTGCAAGGGACATTTTTTAGTCTTTCGTCAGAGATTAAATGGATGCAAAACCACAAACGTCCACTGCAGTGGAAATTTTTTAGTCTTCTGTTAGAGTCTAAATGGATGCAAAACCACAAACGTCCACTGCAAGGGACATTTTTTAGTCTTTTGTCAGAGTTTAAATGGATGCAAAACCACAAACGTCCACTGCAGTGGACAATTTTTAGTCTTTCTTCAGAGTTGAAATGGATGCAAAACCACAAACGTCCACTGCAAGGGACATTTTTTAGTCTTTTGTCAGAGATTAAATGGATGCAAAACCACAAACGTCCACTGCAGTGGAAATTTTTTAGTCTTCTGTCAAAGTCTAAATGGATGCAAAACCACAAACGTCCACTGCAAGGGACATTTTTTAGTCTTTTGTCAGAGTTTAAACGGATGCAAAACCACGAATGTCCACTGCAGTGGACATATTTCAGTGTTTTGTTTGGTTTACATGGATGCAAAACCACAAACGTCCACTGCAGTGGACATTGTTTTTCCTTTTGTCAGAGATTAAATGGATGCAAAACCACAAACGTCCACTGCAGTGGACATTTTTTAGTCTTCTGTCAGTCTAAATGGGTGCAAAACCACAAACGTCCACTGCAGTGGACATTTTTGAGTCTTTCTACAGAGTTTAAATGGAGGCAAAACCACAAACGTCCACTGCAGTGGACATTTTTGAGTCTTTCTTCAGAGTTTAAATGGATGCAAAACCACAAACGTCCACTGGAGTGAACATTTTTTAGTCTTTCTTCAGAGTTTAAATAGATGCAAAACCACAAATGTCCACTGCAGTGGACATTGTTTTTCCTTTTGTCAGAGATTAAATGGATGCAAAACCACAAACGTCCACTGCAGTGGACATTTTTTAGTCTTCTGTCAGTCTAAATGGGTGCAAAACCACAAACGTCCACTGCAGTGGACATTTTTGAGTCTTTCTTCAGAGTTTAAATGGAGGCAAAACCACAAACGTCCACTGCAGTGGACATTTTTGAGTCTTTCTTCAGAGTTTAAATAGATGCAAAACCACAAATGTCCACTGCAGTGGACATTGTTTTGCCTTTTGTCAGAGATTAAATGGATGCAAAACCACAAACGTCACACTGCACTGGACATTTTTTAGTCTTCTGTCAGTCTAAATGGGTGCAAAACCACAAACGTCCACTGCAGTGGACATTTTTGAGTCTTTCTTCAGAGTTTAAATGGAGGCAAAACCACAAACGTCCACTGCAGTGGACATTTTTTAGTCTTTCTTCAGAGTTTAAATGGATGCAAAACCACAAACGTCCACTACAGTGAACATTTTTTAGTCTTTCTTCAGAGTTTAAATGGATGCAAAACCACAAATGTCCACTGCAGTGGACATTGTTTTGCCTTTTGTCAGCGATTAAATGGATGCAAAACCACAAACGTCCACTGCAGTGGACATTTTTTAGTCTTCTGTCAGTCTTAATGGGTGCAAAACCACAAACGTCCACTGCAGCGGAATTTTTTTAGTCTTTCTTTACAGTTTAAATGGATGCAAAACCACAAACGTCCACTGCAGCGGACATTTTTTTAGTCTTTCTTCAGAGTTTAAATGGATGCAAAACCACAAACGTCCACTGCAGTGGACATTTTTAGTCTTCTGTCAGAGATTAAATGGATGCAAAACCACAAACGTCCACTGCAGCGGCCATTTTTAGTTTTCTGTCAGAGATTAAATGGATGCAAAACCACAAACGTCCACTGCAGTGGACATTGTTTTGCCTTTTGTCAGAGATTAAATGGATGCAAAACCACAAACGTCCACTGCAGCGGAATTTTTTTAGTCTTTCTTTAGAGTTTAAATGGGTGCAAAAACCACAAACGTCCACTGCAGTGGACATTTTTAGTCTTCTGTCAGAGTCTAAATGGATGCAAAACCACAAACGTCCACTGCGGGGGACATTGTTTCCCCTAAGGAGGTGATTTACAGTCCAAATAGACAACCACGTGATTTCACAATGACAGGTAACGACGGTAGTTTAAATCAATGTATTACGCAGACGCATCATAATAGTACAAATGTTTTTAAAGTTACTGGAGGTATTTCAGGTGTTACATTTCAGACTCTGCAGCGTCGCGCACAACAATGGCGATAAGAAAGTCTCATTCATTTCATTGTTGTTGTTTTTACGCCTTTTTGACCGTTTTTTTTGCAGGGTTCTTTAAGCTTTATAGTGTGTGCAATTTTTACTTTCCACCTCACAGTATGAATGCTTCTGTATATATGTATATGTATATGTATATGTATATGTATATGTATATGTATATGTATATGGTATACTATTTAAACAACACATTCAGAACAGTCATTCTCAGGACTGGACTGTGCACCTTACCTCCTTTTGCACTAATTGTCTTTTTCTTTCCTTCCTATGTTTTGCATAGTGATACTGGAGTTGCTTTTAATCTCATCCTACCTGCGTATAGTGACAATAAAAGGCATTCTATTCTATTCTATTTACCAGCACTATACTCACGCATGTATACAAATACACAAATATAAGGTCAACTTCGATAACGCCCATTGGCCACATTATCCGAAACATGTTTAGTACGTGTGATGCTGCTTTTTGAAAACAAGCTTTGAAAAGAATCTCATGCTGTGAGCCCAAAGCTGTCTGTCTAATGCCCGGTGCGGACGGATGAGTGGCGTTTAAGCGGCTGCTGCGGCGTCCAAACAGACCCTGGACAGCGCAAATCTGGAGCGCGTCAATGTGCCGTGTTTCCACAGCGCAGTACGTGGATGCGCTCGGGACGGGTCTGGAGGGGGTGGGGGGGGTGCAGGTGTAATGCCAACGTAAACACTGCATCCTCCACGGACACGGACGATGATGTGGTGGACGTGGAATGGGTCGGGTGAGATGATGGGGTGGGGGGAGGTTGTGTACTCACAGCTCTGAATAGAGGATGTGCAGGTTGCCCAAATTATCAGTGTAGTTGGCCGGGCTGAGCCAGGGCAGCACCAGCAGCAACAGAGCCTTCATGGTCGCCTCCTTTCTCCTCGCCGCGCCGCTCGAGCACCCCTCCTCGTCTTCTCCTACTACTCCCCCCCCCCAACCGACCCCCCTCCTCCTCCTCTTCCTCGTCCACCTCCACTCTACTTCACGCCAGACCCCCACAGCCCCTGCCTCCTTCCGGACCGAACCCCTCCGACCCGTTCCGTGCCCGCCGCCGCCCCCCCTGTGGCGCCGTCTCCAGAGGTTGCTCCCCTGCCTCGGAGGTCGCCGGAATGAGACGATGAAGAAGAAGAAGAAGAAGAAGAGGAGGAGACGTCCCGCTGAGGCACAGGAGGAAGAGGAGAAAGTGCGAGAGCAGGAGGAAGGAGAAGGTGGCACATTTGGAACACAATCGGAGATGTGCAGCCCCTTTAATCTGCTCTGGGCAGCGGCCAGTTGTAAGAGGATTTGAGTTCGTATGCGTGTGTGTGCAAGTGTGTGTGTGTGTGTGTGTGTGTGTGTGTGTGTGTGTCGGAGAGAGAAGAGCGCATGCAGGCTGTGACTTATACTGCAGCAGAAACCAATGAGGAGGGGTGATTTAGGAGGAGGAGGAGGGGAAAGAGAGCGATGGAGTGGACCAAACTGAAGCAGGAGGGGAGGCGAGGGGAGGGGGGGATACTTGCCACTGCTGTGATTGGCTCTTACCTCACACACACACACACACACACACACACACACACACACACACACACACACACACACACACACACACACACACACACACACACACACACACACACACACACACACACACACACACACACACACTCTTGTATTCCTTACCTTCCTGAGACCTCCGAAAAATGCCTACCTCTTTAGGACCACCCTTTCTAGATATATAAAGATGTGTATTTACAACATTAATAATATATACATACACTGTAAAAAAAAAAAAATCCTATTTTTATGGTTAATTTACTCTAAATTTCTACTGTAAATGTTCTATTTTTTTTAAATAGTTTATAAAACTGTAGAATTGAAGACATTATCTGTAAATAAACAATCCGCCTGTTATTTTAAGTATAATGCCAGTAATGACAAACTATGTATATTTCTATTTCTTTTACAGAAAAATACCAAACTAATTACACATAGCATTTTCTGTTTTCTTAAATTACTTTCAAATTCATGTAAAATTACAGTAATTATCTTCCATTAAATATGTAGCTTGTTATATAAAAGTCCAGACTAACAATCGGTAGAATAAAGGTATTTTTCTGCAGAACTGTTTGCATCGTCACTTGATTAAAGGTGGTTGATCTAAATAATTTAGTAAAAATCTGTAAAATTACAATATTTTTCCGCAAAACGTTTCATGAACATTTCTGTAAATATAATGTTTTTGATCATTATTTGGTTTACAATGTTTTACTTTAATTTTATGGTTTTCGTTTGGCAACCGTAGCTGCCAGTAAGATGACCGTTTTTTTACAGAATTTTTTTTTACAGTGTACTATGCAAATATAAAAAAGCTTGTTGTGAAAAATGAGTTGGAATTTCACGAGAAAAAGGTCCCCATTTCACAAGAAAAACGTAGAATTTTGGGGGTTTTATAAAAAAAAGTCATCATTTTACTCAACGGCAACTCAAAATTTCACAAGAAAAACGGAACATTTGTAAAAATATTATAACGATAAAAGTTGGAATTTTACTCGATTACAGTCGCAATTTTACAAGAAAAGCTTAAAATTTGGGCAATTTTATGAAAAGAGACGTAATTTTACTCGACAAAAGTCACAAGTTTATAAGAAAACTTAAAAATGTGGGCAATATTATAATAATAATCGGAATTTTACTCAAAAAAATGTCACTGTTTTACAAGAACAGCAAAAACGTTGGCAATATTGTGGTAAAAGTCAGAATTGTATATGACATATGTCACCATTTTGCATAAAAACATAATCATTTTACATTAAAAAAGTATTAATTTTACGAGAAAATATCGCAATATTACATAAACAGAAATAATATGAGAACTTGTTCCCAATTTTATAAGAAAACAGTTGACACATTGTGAGAAAAAGACTGCTTTTAGTTATTTATTTATTTTTTGAATTTTTTTGTTGGTAATAGGTTTTTAATCTTCATTACTTACTTCAAGTTACTACAGTATGTCTTTATATGCAGTACATATGTATGTATATATATATATATATATATATATATATATATATATATATATATATATATATATATATATATACTGTATATATATATATATATATATATATATATATATATATATATACTGTATATATATATATATATATATATATATATATATATATATATATATATATATATATATATATATATATATATATATATATATATATATATATATTTTTTTTTTTTTTTTAAATACATTTTGGCCAAAGGGGTTGCATTTCAGTTTCTTACAAACACTTGTTATTTCATATGTTGACCAGAGGGGGAGTACTTTTAAAACCCACACACAGCCAATTTGAGAAATCCCTCCTTTTTGGGACCACCCTAATTTTTTATAGATTTCACCCCCAGGGGTGCTAATGAGACTTTCTCTATTAGATGATCACTTAGGCATCTTCAGAATGGATCTGACTATCATTTAAAAAGGTTTCCCTTTAGGGGACCTGTTTTTTTTGTCCCCATACCGTCAGAGGTCCCTTAAAGGTGACCGTGTAAACGGAGCGATGTCCCCATTAAGTAAGCATTGCCAGAACACACACACACGCACGCACGCACACACACACACACACACACACACACACACACACACACACACACACACACACACACACACACACACACACACACACACACACACACACACACACACACACACACACACACACACACACACACACACACACACACACACGCACACACACGCACACACACCACCTCTGCATTGGCCTCCCTTGCATGCACGTACGCTACGTCGGCCCATAAAGGAGAGGAGAAGAGGGGAGGAAATCAGCGCCTCTTCCTCGTGCAGATTGGTGTGAGCCCAGCACGCAGGACAAGAAGTTGCCTACGGTCGAGGAGGAAGAAAGAGTGGAGAAAGAGAAGTCATCAAATAATCATTCACCTAATCCAGGGGTCGGCAACCAAATATGTTGAAAGAGCCATATTGGACCAAAAATACAGAAAAAAAAAATCTGTCTGGAGCCACAAAAAATTAAAAGTCTTATATAAGTGTTATAATGTAGGCAACGCATGATGTAAGTGTCTATATTAGCTACATTAGCCTACTATCAAAATGACTTTAAAAGTCTTATATAAGTGTTATAATGAAGGCAACACATGATGTAAGTGTCTATATTAGCTATATTAGCCTACTATCAAAATGACTTTAAAAGTCTTATATAAGTGTTATAATGAAGGCAACACATGATGTAAGTGTCTATATTAGCTACATTAGCCTACTATCAAAATGACTTTAAAAGTCTTATATAAGTGTTATAATGAAGACAACACATGATGTAAGTATCTATATTAGCTACATTAGCCTACTTTTAAAATGACTTTAAAAGTCTTCTATAAGTGTTATAATGAAGGCAACACATGATGTAAGTGTCTATATTAGCTATATTAGCCTACTATCAAAATGACTTTAAAAGCCTTCTATAAGTGTTATAATGAAGGCAACACATGATGTAAGTGTCTATATTAGCTGTATTAGCCTACTATCAAAATTACTTTAAAAGTCTTATATAAGTGTTACAATGAAGACAACACACAAGTGTTTATATTAGCTATATTAGCCTACTATCAAAATGACTTTAAAAGCCCTATATAAGTGTTATAATGAAGGCAACACATGATGTATGTATATATATATATATATATACACTACCGTTCAAAAGTTTGGGGTCACCCAAACAATTTTGTGGAATAGCCTTCATTTCTAAGAACAAGAATAGACTGTCGAGTTTCAGATGAAAGTTCTCTTTTTCTGGCCATTTTGAGCGTTTAATTGACCCCACAAATGTGATGCTCCAGAAACTCAATCTGCTCAAAGGAAGGTCAGTTTTGTAGCTTCTGTAACGAGCTAAACTGTTTTCAGATGTGTGAACATGATTGCACAAGGGTTTTCTAATCATCAATTCGCCTTCTGAGCCAATGAGCAAACACATTGTACCATTAGAACACTGGAGTGATAGTTGCTGGAAATGGGGCTCTATACACCTACGTAGATATTGCACCAAAAACCAGACATTTGCAGCTAGAATAGTCATTTACCACATTAGCAATGTATAGAGTGTATTTCTTTAAAGTTAAGACTAGTTTGAAGTTATCTTCATCGAAAAGTACAGTGCTTTTCCTTCAAAAATAAGGACATTTCAATGTGACCCCAAACTTTTGAACGGTACGCTGACGACGTCCAACTGTACATCTCCACCAAATCCCTCACCACCGTAACTCACTCCACCCTGACCAACTGCCTCACCGAAATAAAATCATGGATGCAATCAAACTTCCTCCAGCTCAACTGTGAAAAATCTGATATGCTCATCATCGGTCCCAAATCTCTCACCAAAACTGCTCACAACTTCACCCTCACTGTCGACAAATCCACTCTGTCCCCCTTCACTCACATCCGCAACCTCGGAGTTCTCCTGGACAGCAACCTCTCCTTTGAACATCATGTCAACAACATCACAAGAACTGCTTTCTTTCATCTAAAAAATATTGCCCGTCTCCGTCCATCACTCTCCTTCTCTGCCGCCGAAACCTTGATCCATGCTTTCATCACCTCCAGACTCGACTACTGCAATAGCATCCTCTATGGTTCATCTTCCAAAGTCCTCAATAAACTTCAATACATTCAAAACTCTGCCGCCCGCCTGCTCACCCACACCCGCTCCCGCGACCACATCACCCCTGTCCTTCAGAAGCTCCACTGGCTCCCCGTCCCTTATCGTATCCATTTTAAAATCCTCCTCCTCACCCACAAAGCCCTCCACAACCAGGCCCCCTGCTACCTCACCAACATGCTCCACCGCCACACCCCTTCCCGCAGCCTCCGCTCCTCCGACGCCAACCTCCTATCCCCACCTATCAGAACCAAGCACCGGACCTGGGGTGACAGGGCCTTCTCCATCGCTGCTCCCACCCTCTGGAACTCTCTCCCCAAACACATCCGTGACTGTACAGACCTTCCATCATTCAAATCACATCTCAAAACTCACCTCTTCAAAACTGCTTTTAATATATGATTCATATGTTGTGTCTTGTAATGTCCTCTCATGTTTGTCCCATGTTATGTGTAATTTGTCCTGCCTCCACTGCTTTTTAACTGTCCTGTGTGTACTGATTTTATGATTTTATACTATGTAAAGTGCCTTTGAGTTTTTAGAAAAGCGCTATATAAATAAAATGTATTATTATTATTATTATTATATATATATATATGTGGAGGGAGAGTGTGATCAGCGCGCCTGCAGGAGCAAAGGTCACCGCCTCTGTCGATGGTGTTGACGGCGAGACACAGCTGGCAGGTGATTAGATTTCACAGGTGGTACGTGGTAATCTAATCATTTGTTGTCTTTAACAGTGAGCAGCCGATGGCGGTGACCTTTGTCCTGAAGGCGCGCTGATCACACTCTCCCTTCACAATATATATAAATATTTTTTTTAACTTGGGACTGTAGTTTGGGGACCCCTGGTTTAAACATTGCTTGGAGTGAAGAATCCTTTCGAGCAGAAACGCTACGGACGAATACTCCCGGTTCAAGCAACAAAAGACGAAGTACATTTCCTACCGCAGCACCTGCAGTGAGCAAACCTCTCCAAAAGGTGGCGCGGTAGCATAAACAATAACACACCTTTTCAGTGTCCCCGTCGGCGTTGAAAACTATATATTGAATACCAAACATCATAAATTAGCCGCACTGTTTTATGAGCCACGGGGCTCAAAGCATAGGAAAAAAGTAGAAAAATATGGTATTCAATAGAACTTACGTGAGATACAAAACAACTTATCTGTGACATTCCAACATAACATAAATGCATTAAAACAATTGTGCAAACTCAATGCTAATCATTCTAAGCTCATGCTACTAATTAGTAATTATGCAGCGCCAACATGATCAACATCACACCCATCCATTAACATACCACACTACAAAAAATGTCAAACTATGTATTAGTCGTGGCGATATTATATCGGATTAATATTGGTATCGGACAATATCCAAGGCTGCAATATAGGTATTGTATCCCCTTACTAATAATAGTCATTTGTTGTGCTGTTTTTAATGACATATGTTGCAATCACCTTCTGCTCCACTCACAGATGTGTTTTATGAGCTGTTAAATATCACACATTTATTTTCACGTTTTTTTTTTTACTCCTTTGGTGCCTGCAACCAAGCAGAAAGGCGCTGGGTTTTAAGCGATGTAAAAAAGTCTAAAAGGGTTCATCAAGCATGCACGGACATACTTTGCCTACACGCTCAAGGTGTCGGGGTGCGATGGCGCACATTTCCCTGCCCTATTTGACTAGTCCGTGGGGCAGGCAGGAAATGGAATTGTGATTAAACTGTGTTAGGATGCAGTTAAAAAAAAAAAAGAAAAAAAAGTCTAGCCCCTTAGGAGTAGTTTAATACGTTTTTTTTTTTTTTTTTTTTTTGCATTAATTCTATAAAAAAAAAAAACACACTAGTGTACTCGCACATCTATTTTCCTTTTTCATTTGCCACCCACAGCAAGTAATTTGTGGTCCAATTCATCACAGGGATAATCATCCAGACCTCGGTTTTTATGCTCACGTAATGTACTCAAACATATTTTGGGACTGTATTTTTGTAAAAATAGTGGAAAAGACAAATGACCTTAATTGGTTAATCTAATAACATCCATTACAAAACGCTACCTTTATAAAAGGTAATGATGGCCTTGCAAAGGTTGCAAAGCCTCTTCCTGAGAGTTATGTTGTCCCCCACTGGTAGCTGAATATGGTAGCCAAAATTTTAGTATGATACAGTATGTGGAGTTTCACAGGAAACAAGCATTATTCTCTTGATTAGTTAATAAAAAATAAAAAAAAGTATTAGGGGGAACTTTGCCTATCGTTCACAATTATAGATGTCCGATAATGGCTTTTTTGACGATATCCGATATTCCGATATTGTCCAACTCTTAATTACTGATACCGATATCAACCGATATCGATATATACAGTCGTGGAATTAACACATTATTATGCCTAATTTTGTTGTGATGCCCCGCTGGATGCATTAAACAATATAACAAGGTTTTCCAAAATAAATCAACTCAAGTTATGGAAAAAAAAATGCCAACATGGCACTGCCATATTTATTATTGAAGTCACAAAGTGCATTATTTTTTTTTTAACATGCCTCAAAACAGCAGCTTGGAATTTGGGACATGCTGAGAGAGCATGAGGAGGTTGAGGTGGGTGGGGTTGGGGGGGCAGGATTGAGCGGGGGGTCGGGGAGGTGGGGGGGTGGTGTGTATATTGTAGCGTCCCGGAAGAGTTAGTGCTGCAAGCGGTTCTGGGTATTTGTTCTGTTGTGTTTATGTTGTGTTTCGGTGCGGATGTTCTCCCGAAATGTGTTTGTCATTCTTGTTTGGTGTGGGTTCACAGTGTGGCGCATATTTGTAACAGTGTTAAAGTTGTTTATACGGCCACCCTCAGTTTGACCTGAATGGCTGTTGACCACGTATGCTTTGCATTCACTTGTGAGTGTGTCAAAAGCTGTAAATATTATGTGACTGGGCCGGCACGCAAAGGCAGTGCCTTCAAGGTTAATTGACGCTCTGTACTTCTTCCTACGTCCGTGTACACAGCGGCGTTCTAAAAAAGTTTGAAACCGATACCGATAATTTCCGATATTACATTTTAAAGCATTTATCGGCCGATAATCGGACATCCCTATTCACAATCATTATGATATTATTTTTGTGGGGTTTTAAAGATGATGCTGAGATAGGCTCTAGCAACCCCTCCCCTGCGACCCCGAAAGGGACAAGCGGTAGAAAATGGATGGATGGAAAAAACGCTAGGAAAATGCGGCTAATGGAAGTAACGCTGGAGCCTTCAAAGCCCTCTAAAGCCACTTCAAAACCCTCCATCAATGTTTAGTATACACACTGCAAGTATACTGTATATATAATGTAGCAACAGACATGTTCATAGCAATATGTAATATGTACAATATTTACCGTATTTTGATCATTGCTGGAACTAATTCCTTGGCGCATTTATTTACGTTTCAATAGCAGCGCACTTCCGACTTCTGGCCACGAATGTGTGTCCTACTTTCGGAAACAAATGCGAAAAATCGTGCCAGAATTGGTAATAGACAACAAAGACGTCTATTTTTGGATATATTTTTTAGGCTGAATATACTGAGGAACTACTGCTTATACAAGCGAGCACGGAGGATGGGTGAGACGTCAAAGCAGACGGAAGCCGAGAGAGTGAGGTGAAAGTGACTTTGGCGCTGTAAACGTGGAACTCGATCTATGCAATTACAACATAAATGGAGTCCTTACCCAAATAAACCGTAAAAAACTGTCTGTCGAGTGAGTCACACTTTAATATTGTACATGATACACGTAGTACATCATGCGTGTTGTTACAACTACACTACATACGCTGTCTGGCTCTCTGTGTGCAAACAAAACATGAAATGTGGGCTAATACTTTACAGATACTGTAATATGATTATTCATGTTTTATCAGTCAGTACGGATTGGTGTTCTATCGCAGTGTTGTGCATTACAAACTGACGTAGCCGTAGCTCGCTAATACCGAAACATGCTAATGTGTTACTACTAGAGATGTCCGATAATATCGGACTGCCGATAATATCGGCCGATAAATGCTTTAAAATGTAATATCGTAAATTATCGGTATCGGTTTCAAAAAGTCAAATTTATGACTTTTTAAAACACCGATGTACGGAGTGGTACACGGACATAGGGAGAAGTACAGAGCAGTTGCGTCTCCCAGTCATACTTGCCAACCCTCCTGATTTTCCCGGGAGACTCCCGAATCTCAGTGACCCTCCAGAAAATCTCCCGGGGCAACCATTCTCCCGAATTTCTCCCGATTTCCACCCAGACAACAATACAGGCACTGCCTTTGCGTGCCGGCCAAATCACGTAATATCTACAGCTTTTCACACACACAAGTGAATGCAATGCATACTTGGTCAACAGCCATACAGGTCACACTGAGGGTGGCCGTATAAACAACTTTAACACTGTTACAAATATGCGCCACGCTGTGAACCCACACCAAACAAGAATGACAAACACATTTCGGGAGAACATCCGCACCGTAAGACAACATAAACACAACAGAAAAAATATCCAGAACCCCTTGCAGCACTAACTGCTCCGGGACGCTACAATATACACCCCCCGCTACCCACCTCAACCTCTTCATGCTCTCTCGGGGAGAGCATGTCCCAAATTCCAAGCTGCTGTTTTGAGGCATGTTAAAAAAATATAAAATAAAATAAAATAAAATAAAATAAATAATGCACTTTGTGACTTCAATAATAAATATGGCAGTGTCATGTTGGCATTTTTTTCCATAACTTGAGTTGATTTATTTTGGAGAACCTTGTTACATTGTTTATAGCATCCAGCGGGGCATCACAACAAAATTAGGCATAATAATGTGTTAATTCCACGACTGCATATATCGGTATCGGTTGATATCGGAATCAGTAATTAAGAGTTGGACAATATCGGAATATCGGATATCGGCAAAAAAGCCATTATCGGACATCTCTAGTTACTACGCTATAGAAAAATAGTTCCTCAGTGTTCGCTCTTACAATAACAACGTTGTTAAAGCTTGGTTATTATACGGGTTACCGAACTTAGATTATTGTTGACGGTTTATGAACGCTCCCATTAGCTGCGTTACGAGCCAATTTTTACATGCCGGAATGCAAAAAGACCCAAAACCTTTTGTCTTTCCCCCCCAAAAAATGCAGTTCCTCCTAATAAAGTCAGCATTTTGCGTTGGGTGCGGTGTACCTAATAAAGTGTCCGTACTGAAGCAAAACCTGTTTTCAACCTGCAGCAACGAGAGAGTGTGGAGTGTACTTCTCACCCTGACTGAATTCCCCACAAGTTCTGACACGATTCGGGGAGAAAAAAAGAAAGAAAAAAAAACCACACCTTTGATCAGCATGGAGTCTATTTTGCACTGAGACTGACGATGCCCTGAATAAATATTCAACGAGCGTAAAAGCAGCGATGGCCAGATGGCACGGCGGTGTCGGCCATGACAACACTTGACCCGCTGCCAGATTGCGGCCACGGGCCTGACGGCGCCGTCACACCAGGCGACGGGTGGGGGTGGAGTCATAGCGGAGTCGTATAGAGGAGCATCTTTTTTCATTCCTATTCCAAGTACAAGGTGAGAATGTGCTGATCTCACCAGGAGCAAAACCAAGGAAACCTGCAAAACGCACCATGGACGCACTCTGAGCTCCAGTTCCTTGCTGTCCACCAAAATAATAAGATTAGATACACAAAACGGATACGGAGCAGAGGGAACATTTTTTAACACACCTCAACTTGTAGGATTCTGGAAATCAATGCCTCAAAGCCGCACAAAAACATCAGCACAATCAAGCAAATGTTGTAAAAACCTAAGCGTAGTTCAGCTTACTAGACGTCAGTTCAGAGAACCTCAAAGGCTTTTTTGACACTTCTTCCACACCCGTCCTTGCAGGCTACACCGCTACAACAAAGATGACGGGGAGAAGACGCTTTCGAAGGTGAGCCACGTAAATAGAGACCACACACAAAACGGCGCATCATGAAGCGACTGTCAGAAAGCGACTTGATGATGATCTGTAAAACATCATCTATGAAACATTTTGACCAAAGAACCACCATTACATGTTATGTAGACCACAAGGAAGTGTTTTACATTTAGAAAAAAATCATAATATGACCCCTTTAATGTGCCTTTTGTATGAAAAAAGACCTGAATAGACCCGCTCATCAGCAGTGCGCCTTATAATGGTCCAGAAAATACGGTATATATGTAATATGTTGTTATTTGGATGATTTTAGAGTGCTTTATAGGCGAAATAGAGCAACTACCATGAGCTCCTATGTTAGCTGACTTTTGCTAGTGCTTATTTATGAGTTAGAATGCATAAAAAACACGGTAACACTTTAGTATGGGGAACATATTCTAAGTAACAAAGACTTAATTTAGAGTTATTTGGACACTAGGGGAACATATAAGGGTAAGGGTTAGTTAAGTTAAAGCTAACGTACCAATGATTGTCACACACACACACGAGGTGTGGTGAAATTTGTCCTCTGCATTCGACCCATCCCCTTGTTCACCCCCTGGGAGGTGAGGGGAGGTGAGGGGAGCAGTGAGCAGGGGATAATTTTTGGTGATTTAACCCCAATTCCAACCCTTGATGCTGAGTGCCAAGCAGGGAGGTAATGGGTCTCATTTTTATAGTCTTTGGTATGACTCGGTCGGCGTTTGAACTCACAACCTACCGATCTCAGGGCGGACGCTCTAACCACTAGGCCACTGAGTAGGCGGGTTAGGGTTACTAATAAGCAATAATTTTGAGGTTATTGAGGGAAGACTCTTAGTTAATGGCTTACTGATTGTATAATAAGGTCATGCAGAATAAGGCATTAATAAGTACTTAAAGGCCTACTGAAACCCACTACTACCGACCACGCAGTCTGATAGTTTATATATCAATGATGAAATCTTAACATTGCAAAACATGCCAATACGGCCGGGTTAACTTATAAAGTGCAATTTAAAATTTCCCGCGAAACTTCCGGTTGAAAACGTCTATGTATGATGACGTGTGCGCGTGACGTCAATCGTTGAAACGGAAGTATGCGGACACATTGTATCCAATACAAAAAGCTCTGTTTTCATCGCAAAATTCCACAGTATTCTGGACATCTGTGTTGGTGAATCTTTTGCAATTTGTTTAATGAACAATGAAGACTGCAAAGAAGAAAGCTGTAGGTGGGATCGGTGTATTAGCGGCTGGCTGCAGCAACACAACCAGGAGGACTTTGACTTGGATAGCAGACACGCTATCCGACGCTAGCTGCCGACCGCATCGATGATCGGGTGAAGTCCTTCGTCGCTCCGTCGATCGCTGGAACGCAGGTGAGCACGGGTGTTGATGAGCAGATGAGGGCTGGCAGGCGTAGGTGGATAGCTAATGTTTTTAGCATAGCTCTGTGAGGTCCCGTAGCTAAGTTAACTTCAATGGCGTCGTTAGCAACAGCATTGTTAAGCTTCGCCAGGCTGGAAAGCATTAACCGTGTAGTTACAGGTCCATGGTTTAATAGTATTGTTGATTTTCAGTCTATCCTTCCAGTCAGGGGTTTATTTCTTTTGTTTCTATATGCAGTTAAGCCCGATGCTATCACGTTAGCTCCGTAGCTAAAGTGCTTCGCCGATGTATTGTCGTGGAGATAAAAGTCACTGTGAATGTCCATTTCGCGTTCTCGACTCTCATTTTCAAGAGGATATAGTATCCGAGGTGGTTTAAAATACAAATCCGTGATCCACAATAGAAAAAGGAGAGAGTGTGGAATCCAATGAGCCAGCTTGTACCTAAGTTACGGTCAGAGCTAAAAAGGTACGTCCTGCACTGCACTCTAGTCCTTCACTCTTACGTTCCTCATCCACGAATCTTTCATCCTCGCTCAAATTAATGGGGTAATCGTTGCTTTCTCGGTCCGAATCTCTCTCGCTGCTGGTGTAAACAATGGGGAAATGTGAGGAGCCTTTCAACCTGCGACGTCACGCTACTTCCAGTACAGGCAAGGCTTTTTTTATCAGCGACCAAAAGTTGCGAACTTTATCGTCGATGTTCTCTATTAAATCATTTCAGCAAAAATATGGCAATATCGCGAAATGATCAAGTATGACACATAAAATGGATCTGCTATCCCCGTTTAAATAAAAAATAATAATTTCAGTAGGCCTTTAATAATGACTAATTTAGAGCCAATATGTTACTAATTTGCATGTTAATAAGCAACTAATTAATGGTGAATATGTTCCCCATACTAAAGTGTTACCAAAAACACATATGTGTGCTTGTCTCACATGAGGATTGTGAATGATAGGCAAAATATAATAAAAAAAGTGAAGTTCCCCTTTTAAACCCTTGATTTTTCCGACAATATTAGAAAAAAAGCTCAAGATTGATTAAACCTGAAGCAGAGAAAATGGCAAAAAGCTGATGCCAAAGGTAACAAAGAGACACAAGTCTATCGATCCATTCATTTTCTACCGCTTGTCCCTCTCGGGGTCACGGAGGGGGGGCTACACCCTGGACAAGTCGCCGCTTCATCGCAAGGGCCGGTCTGTTGTGGTAAATGTTATGAATGAGTACCTTTCTGTGGATATGGGCTGCTTGTGTGCTGATAAGTGCTGAGTTCACTAATTATCCCAGAGGCCTTCAGGCTAGCGGAGTGCTAATGAGCGTTAATGAAAACACACCCCGGCTGAAGGAAACCAAAACACAGCGCTCTTAATGTTGTATAAACACGGCAGCTAAGTTAGTTTGGATGAAAGCTTTCCCCTTTTGGGCACTGATGCTGCAGTCTGGCTCATTATAGCAAAGTTGCATTCTTGCCGATGGTCTGTGTGCTGTGAGTGGTGGTGTCACTTTCCTACCTGCTCCTGATATGGTCCTCCAGGTCGCACCGGGCCAGGTTTTCAGTGCAATAGTCCTTGAAGGGACAACAGACAGTCAGCTTGTCCAGCAGCTTGTGCACCAGCAGGCTGGGCTTCCTGCAGCTCTGCAGCATGAGGGGCGCGCGGCACACCGGGCAGAAGTCGCTCTCCAGCAGGAAGCTGGTGAGGCACTCCTGGCAATAGGTGTGTCCGCAGGGCGTGTCCAGGGGACGGATGAGCGGCTGCAGACAGATGTGGCAGACAAGGTCGGTGTCCACCTCGTCTTTGTACAGGTACTCGTGGTTCTCCTCCAGCTGGTGACTGTGGCCGCACGACGCGCACAAATTGGGAGGCGGAGACTGGCGTCCGGGGTCTGGCGAGGACACGGGGGGCGCAGAGGTGTCCTCCATCGCCACAGCGGGTTCAGGTTGCCCACTGGGAACAAAGTGAACATAGAAAAACTGTTTTTCTCACATTTTGATTTGTGGTCAATTCACAGCTATGGCGAGAAAAGGCCCCAGTGGACTGCCAGACACGTTATGTTTTTATGTAAATGTGACTACCGTATTTTTCGGATTATAAATTGCAGCTTTTTTCATAGTTTTTTTGAGAGGTGAAGTCGGACTAAGTAGGACATCACTGAAGGCCTAGGTGAGAAACTACTCAGTGGCCTAGACGTTAGAGCAGACCTGGGCAAATTAAAGCCCGGGGGCCACATGCGGCCCGTTAAGCTTTTCAATCTGGCCCGCCGGACATTCCCAAATATTTTTTTGAAGATGTTTAAGATGGAAAGTGTAGCTGCCATTATGATGTGCAGTGATGTTTTCTAATGACCGTAAGTCTCGAACTGTACTAAGTATTTCAATGGTTGGAATCTGTGCTTTTGGATGATATACCAGTTACTATGGTAATCTAATTAGTTACTTTGGTAATCTAATTAGTTACTATGGTAATCAACGTCACAGCAGCTCAGACGAGGCACCGAGCAGTGTGGGTGGGAAGCGTTTCCACAGACGCGGATAGGAAATTTTCACAACAAAGTTCTAAAGCTTAGTGATGTATCAGATATATCAGATTGTAGGTGGGTTTATTTTGTACCATTCGCGTTCATATTTCACTGTTTGTTGCATTTTTGTTGCGTTTCACTTGATTGTAAAATATGCCGATCGAAAGGGGGTGTGACATTCATATTTTGTCGATATTCAGTGTTTTATCGTTCATAGAAAAATGTAAAATTCCATCACGTTTTTTAAGGCGATCTGTCATGACGTTTTTAGCATTCAATCAGACATTATTGTAAGGTTTTGTATTAGTGTTCCTAAAAATAGACACATTTTTTTCTCTAAATGTGGCCCCCGAGTCAAAATAATTGCCCAGGCCTGGGCTAGAGTGTCCGCCCTGAGGTAGGTTGTGAGTTCAAACCCCGGCCGAGTCATACCAAAGACTATAAAAATGGGACCCATTACCTCCCTGTTTGGCACTCAGCATCAAGGGTTGGAATTGGGGGTTAAATCACCAAAAATGATTCCCGGGCGCGGCCACCGCTGCTGCTCACTGCTCCCCTCACCTCCCAGGGGGTGAACAAGGGGATGGGTCAAATGCAGAGTACAAATTTCACCACACCTAGTGTACGTGTGACAATCATTGGTACTTTAACTTTAACTTTAACTAAACGCACGGCCCGCCACTGGAATGGACAGATGTTCACAAAGGGCCCCTTTGACCCATTCGCGCTGAAATACTTTTTTACATGCTTGAAGTTACGCGTTTTTCTCTTCTGTATACAGTGGAACCACGATTTACCAACTTAATTGGTTCTTGAACATGATTCATAAATATAAAAGTTTGTATATTGAAGCAGAGTTCCCCACAAGAAACAATGTAAATATGAATAATGGGTTCCAGCCTCAATAAAAGTCCATATTTTAGTGAAGGTTTGTACACTTTGAACATAGTATAAAGTGCTATCCAGTACTTTATATCAAACAAACATAACAAGAGGGTGATGGTTTAACTTTCTGTGTAATAAAAAAGTCAAAACATCAACAACAACAAGCTGCTGCATGATCTGCTCCGCCAACACCCGCACACACATAGAAGTCGCCATGATGCCCTCTCTCAGACAAAATCACAAAAATCCTTAACTTCAACAACCATATTGCTACAAGAGTAAACATTTAAAAAAGTAAAACGCACACAGATTAACAACGGCAGAGAACTGACGAGAAAGGAGCAGACAGAGGGAGGGAAAAGGAACGGGGCGGGGGTACGTCTCTGTGTGTTTGTGCTTTGGAAAAGCGATGGTCCGCTCTGGAAAGAGAGACAAAATATGGTCTTCTCCTCAGCTGTGATATAATTCCGTTCTAGCTTCTTTTCCTAGAAAAGGCAATTAATAGATGCTAATCACGCTACATTTTATACTGTATGTATTTTCTACTAAATAATCACATAGTTCAATGATCATGGTTCCACACACCTGGGACGCTGTTGAGTAAAAAGAAAAAAATATTCAGTCTAAGCCTGGGACAAGGGGGAAAAAAACTCATAGCCATAGCACACATAAACATGTGTAAGAGGGAAACATCAAAGAACACAAAGGATATTAAAGACATTAAAAGAGCACAGCTGATGCAACCAGCTGCCACTCCAGCAGTTCTATTTCTACATACAGCTACAAAAGTAAAACAACAACAAAAATATTAACCAATAATATATATTGCGCACACACGATTGCACCATGCATAGACAGGCAACCAAACAAAAACATCATTTCAACACCCATATTAACTTAATACACTGTGGTGGCCTCTGCGGTGTTCCACGCCATCGTCTGCTGGGGTGGGGGGGAGCATGGCCAGAGACAGGAGCAGACCCAACAAAGCAACCAAGAGAGACGACTCCACCCTCGGCCGCCCACTAACTCTCCCCCAGTGTCCAGTCCGCATGGATGAGCGAGGATGTGTCCGTACTGAATCGATTTTAACTCCCTGTATTGTTTCGGATTGTATCGTTTAGGAAAAAAAAAATGTTGTCCCTGAATCGTGTCGGCAACCGCAAATTCTGAATTGAATCGAGTCGGTAAAACAAATCATTACATCCTTCCTATTCACCATATATGTGAATGTACACATTGATATACATGAATAGATTGACAGAACTCATGTTAATATATTATTATTTGTATTTTATTTTTCTCTTTCGGTCTTGCCTCTGGTGAGGGCGGTGGGGTGATGGTCGGCTGGCAACGCTTCATAGCAGCAGTCGCCCTCCAGGGCCCCAACTCCCCGCCCCTTTGTTGCGAGTTGTCGTGATTAAATGTAATGTGTTTATGTGTGCATTGCATGGAGGTTTTTTTCCCACTCCAGACTAGGCCCCCTTAGGAGCCCAGTCTAGATTGTATTTTTTTTTACTCATCTTCTTCCCCAGCGTTTTACCTTTTTCTTATCTTTTACGGGGCGCCTTTGGCGACCCATCAGCGTTCCTGTTCTGTAACCCTGTACACTGTTTGTTTGTCTAATCTTGAACGGGTTTGTGCTGAAAACGTAGTTTCGTTGAACTTGTGCAATGACAATAAAGTCCTATCCTATCCTATATTTCCAATATCTGTGTGTGCGAATGGACAGACGGTCCTACCTGCTGTTGTCATGGTCCTCCGGGTCACCAGGGGTCAGGACTTCAGTGCAATGATCAGCGGGGGGACAGGCCACAGTCAGCTGGTCCAGCATCTTGTTGACCAGGAGGCTCGGACTCTTGCCATTCTGTATCATGAGTGGCGTTCGGCACACGGGGCAAAGGTCACTCTCCAGCAGGAAGCTGGTAAGGCACTCCTGGCAGTAGGTGTGTCCACACGGCGTGTCCAGGGGACAGACCAGCCGCTGCAGACAGATGTGGCAGACGAGGCTGTCGAGGGCCGGCGCCGAGGCCTCGGCCATTGCGAGTTGAAGGTGCGGGTCTGGTTAGGCGCGGTCAGGTGGACACAAGCGGGAGACATGGGTGGGGGACTTTGCTGGAAGAAGAAATGTGGAAACAAGTTTAATGTGGTGTTGACCAAACAACAAATTAATGCGTGACTAGATTTACGTGTACGATCATGCTGTAATTTGCTGACACGCCTCTCTGTTTTTTGTTGTACCCGGGCTATACACACACACTGATAAAGAACTGACAGTTACAATATGCTTGTATGTGAATGGACATACAGTAACTTCATTATGTGTAATTTAGTCGATGACTAAATTAATCGCCAACTATTTTTATAATCGATTTTAATCGATTTAATCGATTAGTTGTTGCAGCCCTAATACATATATATATATATACCGTATATATATATATATATATATATATATATATATATATATATATATATATATATATATATATATATATATATATATATATATATATATATATATACGTATATATATATATATATATATATATATATATATATATATACGTATATATATATATATATATATATATATATATATATATATATATATATATATATATATATATATATATATATATATATATATATATATATATATATATATATATATATATATATATCAGTGGTGTGCAGTCACTAGAGGCAGGGGAGGCGGGGCCTCACCTGCCATCATGGAAAGAAAAAAAAGTTAAAAATAAAAAAATAAAAATAAAATTGTTATATGTATCCAGTGATTATACTAAAGTTATTTTCCATTTAACTTCACCAGTTTTAGATTATTTTTATTTTTATTTTCACATTTGCCGTTCAAATACTGAGAAGAGACGGTGCGGTGATCAGCAGCCAGTTGAGGCACGTCACTGATTTGTGCCTCAACATGGATTGTGCACAATGACTCGGCTAACTGCTGAGCTGCTGTGCAGTGAGACTGTATTGCTATATGAATTATATCAGCTAACTAAACTATGGCATAGTTTAGTTAGCTGAGGTATATAATGTACAGTGTATTTTGTCAACAACTGTATGTGTGTAACGTATTTCTTGTGCTGAGCATTCATAAAACTGCTGCAAAAAAGGTACTGTCTGTGGCTCGCAGTAATCCGGCCTCCTGGTGGTAGAGGGCGGTAGTGATCCCAGAGATCATTCCTCGCCGCAGAAGAAAAGAATAAATAAATAAAAAAAGTTTGCAAGTCAATTGTTTATTTCCTCTCGCCTGGACTTTTATTAAAAACATGGAGGACTACATATGTAAAATAAAACAGTTTTCTAAACTGGACTTTCAATGGAAGCAGGAGGTAATAATTAAAGGTAGACCAACGCCGGAGCTAAAAGGTTTGCTTTTGACTTCGGGACAGAAGACCCGTTCTTTTCAAACGGCGTGGTACACACGCAAAGGCTGGCTGTGTGGATGTCCAGCAAGAAAGGTAAGACCATAATAATGTTATTTTTTTATTAAATGTGCTTTTTTGTGTGCTACAGTTGTGTAAAGAATGCTGGTATGAGCTTTTAAACATAACCCGTTAACTGCTGCCAATCACATGGTGAATAAGATACTATTTAGGGTTCATATGTTTGTAAATCTGACTGTGATGATGCTGTGCCTCACCAGACATTAACCTCACCGCACGCCACTGATATATATATACATATACATATATATATATATATATATATATATATATATATATATATATATATGTATATATATATATATATATATATATATATATATATATATATATACATATATATATATATATATATATATATATATATATATATACATATATATATATGTATATATATATATGTATATATACTGTATATATATATATATATATATATATATATATATATATATACCGTATATATATATATGTATATATATATTGGTAATTACAATATGCGTGTATATGAATGGACATACAGATATGCGTGTATGAGTGTATATGTAGATGCCAGTACTTTCACGGCTCCAGAGAGTATGCCCAATGTGCACGTCATATTGAAAAATAGGCGGCTTCCTCGAGCACGAGGGTGCGAACAGATGGGCCCAGCGAGACACACGTCACCGTGGCAACAGCCAACTTGATGGGGCTCGAACGACGTAATGCCGCCTCCTTCCAAGACCCGTGATTGGGTCTGGGTTGCATCATCACATTACGGTCAACAACATCTGCACAAATAGCGTACATTATGCTAAAGAGTGACATCACAGTGGGGGACAATCTCGCTTTCATTTCATGTTGTGACAACAATAAGGAGTGTGGAGATGACGGCTGATAAAAAAAAAAAAAGTCTTGCCCTAACAAAGACGACCTTAAGGTGAGGCGGCTGATTCATCACACGCCGTGGCACCTGCTGCTTTTTCTAAGGTTTCATCAACGTCTCACACATACACACGTACGCACACACACAAACAAAAACAAGACTAGGATGTAATAAGATCCTACAAAAGCACAACAAGTTATGCATCCCAACGGGATGGGATTTGGCAAACACATAAATATGTTAAATAGGATTTTGGATATGTGGAAATTATATTGCAGCCAGATGAAATGTTCAAAGCTTTACATGACGATACACACATTTGATTTAAATCAGATTAGATTTTGACAGAGTTGTAATTTCAACATGACCCACATTTTTATTTATATTTTTTTTGTAAATACAAACATTTGAAATTAATTTAACAAACAAATTGCCATCCAACCTGATTTTGGGTTGACTTTTTTTTAAATGAAAATATTCAAACTGTTTTTTTTCTCCACTAAACTAAACCAGACTAAACCTAAATAAAAATAAATAAAACAAAATAAAGACAATAATATATCAATGAAATGCAGTGGTGGGCCGTGCGTTTCCCACCTAGGCCTTCAGTGATGTCTTACTTGGTCTGACTTCAATATTAGAGATGTCTGATAATGGCTTTTTTGCCGACATCCAATATTCCGATATTGTCCAACTCTTATTTACCGATTCCGATATCAACCGATACCGATATATACAGTCGTGGAATTAACACATTATTATGCCTAATTTTGTTGTGATGCCCCGCTGGATGCATTAAACAATGTAACTTTACCATGAATTGATTAACGTGGACCCCGACTTAAACAAGTTGTAAACAATTGGGAAATGTGAGGAGCCTTTCAACCGGTGACGTCACGCTACTTCCGGTACAGGCAAGGTTTTTTTTTATCAGCGACCAAAAGTTGCGAACTTTATCGTCGATGTTCTCTACTAAATCCGTTCAGCAAAAATATGTCAATATCGCGAAATGATCAAGTATGACACATAGGATGGATCTGCTATCCCCGTTTAAATTTTAAAAAATTCATTTCAGTAGGCCTTTAAATATCCGTCTTGAAAATACATATCTGCCACCTAATCAACATTTTGCTCTGCGTCTTTGTTGGTTAAAAAAAGTGAGTACCGCTGATTTCTCCGCTGGCCGGTGCACTTCTTCCTGGGGGCGTTTCAGTGTTACAACTTCACCTTTATCGTTAGTTTTTAAGCCAAAATGCGTCCGTTCTCCCTTTTCTGTCTACACACTGTGTCTGCTTGTAAGTACTCCGTGATTGTGCGCCGCCGAACATGCTCGTCTGCTCGTAAACCGGCAATGACACGACTTGACGACGACGGGGGCGCGGGGAGGGGATAGACTGGTACTTTTTAGAGGCGGTATAGTACTGAATATGATTTTAAAACCTTGCTGTTTGTTTTTAAAGCTTTACATGGACTGACACCGCATTATATTTCAGACCTCATCCAAATTTACACTCCTGCGCGCTCTCTGAGGTCCGAGAGCCAGCTCCAGCTCGTGGTGCCCAAGACCAGACTTAAAACCAGGGGAGACAGGGCCTTGTCTGCGGTCGGCCCTAAGCTCTGGAACACTCTGCCCCTCCACGCAACGTTCCCTCTAAGGTGCGTGCCTGCGCAATTGCGCACTGCTCAAGCGTCCTCTGCGCACAGCAAATATATGCCGCGCACCAAATCAAATCCCATCTGAATTCTAAACAAAATAAACACATTTATTTTGTGTAATTTTGCAATGCAACTCTGAGTGACAGTGACAACAAGCGGCCCTAACGGTGTTCGTCAACACCGTTCAATTGAACACTGTTCAATTATTGTAAAGTCTTATTGAGATGCTTCAAGGACAGGAATTATATCGATCACCTTATTGAGCAAAACTGTTTATATTCGGCCATAACCACACCAAAAACATGAGTAAAAAACTTCTATCTCGAAAAACTAGACATTTTCTGCCGTACAAACCAGGCCAAAACCAACTTGTCATTTGTCACCAACACGCATACCACTAAGCCACTGGTGCGTTTATGGCCACACAAAAAGTCGGACAACTCAAACACCACACAAAGTTACACTATTATTCCTCAGTCATACCTACGTGTGCTTATTCTACTGTCATTTATTATTAATGTTAATTTATTTATATTAATCATGGAATGCTATTACAAGAGAAAGTTGCAGGAATGCACACTTCATCCTATGCTTACATTTCATTGTGCAACATGAGGATGTTTAAAGGGAACTAAATGTGATCTCTGAAAGGGGTATGCAGGATTTCCAAAGCAGGAACCCCGCCCAAACATATTGTACAATACTAATCCATAGCTTATGAAAAACAAGATTTCTTTTATTTTCATTACAAGTGGGCCAAATCACTAATATTAGAAAATAATCTCATGAAAATGACTCCTCTCATTTGAGTGTTATTATAAAAGATTGGTTTGAGACAGGTGTGCTGCTGGTATTGCCACGTGTGATGTTGCTCACATGTGCTCCAATGAATGCTCAGGGAGTTTTTGTGTTTGCTCAGACTCTTGAACAATTAGAAGGAACATTGCCTCCACGTTCGAACTGCTCCCACAGTGGAGTGTTTTAAGTCTCGTCTTAAGACCCACTTTTATTCTCTGGCTTTTAACACTACGTGAGTTGCGTGGTCCTCTGTTGTCCTCTGTATTTTTTTAAATTTTGATTTCTATTTACTGTTTTAATTGGTTTTACCCTTTAAAATCGTTTTTAATCATATTTATTTTATATTGTTTTTATATGTATTTATTGTTTGTTTTTATTCAGTCATTGGTGGAGCTAAGGATAACATTTGAATTTTGTTTTCAATATTGTTGTGCAGCACTTTGGAAACATTTTGTTGTTTAAATATGCTATATAAATAAAGTGGATTGGATTGGATTGAATATGATTCATTAGTATCGCGGTACTATAGTAACACCGGTATACCGTACAACCCTATTATATTGTATAAATTGTTTGGACCTTTGCACCCATACTCAGACTGGATCTGAGCAATTTCAGTCCGAGCATGAACTGAGGAAACCTACTCAAATGAGAGACAAAATCGCTTCTAAGACAAAGGATGTTGCTGTCAATTGAATGCCCTGAGAATCCAATGGCATTGATGAATGAGCATATCCATAGACATAGTGTTACTAACATTACGATGATACAACTGTACATCAAAATGGTGAAATTATTATAAATGAGATTACATGCCTATCCATCATAAAAAATAACTCCAAGTTGAGTTATGATTGCAGGAAATTGTACCCAAACCAACAAATGGATAAACTAGATTGTCAGCAGGGATGAAACATTTCTTTAAACTGTTTCCAAGTTCGTATCTGATCTAAAAACAGGATAACACACACTGCAAAAACTGAACTTATTTTCTGTCTGATAAGATAGAGTGTTTTACTTGTTTTAAGTGTTTTGGTCCTAAATGATCTCAGTAAGATATTACAGCTTGTACCTGAGATTTGATGACCTATATTGAGTAAAACATGCTTGAAACTAGAATATCAACTGATGCAAAGCTGTGTCATCAACACTCACAAGTATAAAACTACTTTTTTAAAGTAAGAATTTCTTATTTCAAGCATGAAAAAAAAATCATGACTTTGACACAATTGTGTGTCATAATTAAAACAGATGACAGCCAAATGGACTTTGCTGTTTTATTTTCAATAAAACAATAGAACATACGTACTCATAAAGTAGTACAGTTGGCACAGTACAGCCAACTGACAGTTAATATTTAAACATTTAACATGTGAAATTTCTAACAATTTTGAACAGAAATAGTTCATACACATTTAGATGAATTCTTCAAAATTACAATTAAAAAATGTTTTGGCCGGGGACCGGGCTGTATATATGCGCACTAATTGACTGAAGGAGCACGCACTTGGCGCGATGATGTCATGTTATCGATGGAAAAATGCATTTTTAGACAATATGATTTGCCTGAGCGGCTAGGAGACCACGAGAGTAACAAGCAGTTGCTTTGTTGCCTTTTCATTAAGAACAATAAATTAGTTTTTAGTGTAAGTTTGCTGGTTTCAAGAAATGTAATGCAGAGCGCATATCATTATGTAAAGATAATGACACTAGCATTTACTTAATTTAAGAATATTTTTCAACATATTGAGCAAAAAGGTCTCTTTTTTTTTTTCTACCAAAGAAAAGTGCACTTGCTATTAGTGAGAATATACTTATTTTAAGGTATTTTTGGGTTCACTGAAGTTAGCTAATTTTACTTGTTTTGGAAAGTCTTGACAAGCCACATTTTCTTGTTCTATTGGCAGATAATTTTGCTTAGTTCAAATAAAATACCCCTCATTTTTGTATTTTTTGGGGTCCGCACGGACCATTGTCAAAAGAATCCCAAAGGGAGTCCTTTTGCAATGGGACGAAAGGAACCTATTGAATTTGCAAGGTTTTATTATTATATTATTATTATTCTTTTTTCTTCCGCCGCCTCTTCGAGCTGTAATTTGACCCATTTAACATGCTTCAAAACTCACCATATTTGACACACACATCAGGACCTGCGAAAATTGCCATCTAATAAAAAAACCAAACCCCAAAACTGCGCTCCAGCGCCCCATAGGAAAAAACAAAAACAAACTTCCTCTAACTCCCACTAGGAAGGTTGTAGAGACATGAAACAAAAACCTCTATGTAGGTCTGACTTAGACCTACATTTCATAATTTGACATCCTCGGGCAAAAACCAACAGGAAGTTGGCAATTTCCCCTTCAAGACAAAAATTTACTAAAAACACTCGTTTTTGCCTCTTTGAGCTGTAATTTGACCCCCTTAAAATACTTCAAAACTCACCAAACTTTTCACACACATTAGGACTGGTGGAAATTGCGATCTAATAAAAAAAACGAACCCCAAAACTCAAAATTGCGCTCCAGCGCAATTTTTGAATAAAACGGAGGCAAAACCGCTCCTCAGAGGAAAACACAGACAAAACTGCTTGTAACTTCCGGTAGGAACGTCTAAGAGACATGAAACAAAAACCTCCATGTAGGTCTCACTTAGACTTACATTTCATAGATTGACATCCTTCAGCAAAAATCAACAGGAAGTTTGCAATCTCCCCTTCAAAACTAAATTTTTGTAAAAAACGGTCACCAAACATCAAACATTATATCCTCTGTTTGTCATTGCGGCTTCAAACTACTACAGGAGAGAGATTGAACCCTTCTGATTGAAGGATACTCAAAGAGTTTGGATAAGTGCTACGGTTTTGATTTTACGAGCCTTCAACGAACCACTGTGCCGCAGCACCTAGGAAAAAAACACAGACACAACTTCCTCTAACTCCCAGTACGAATATCGTAGAGACATGAAACAAAAACCTCTATGTAGGTCTGACTTAGAGCTAGATTTCATACACTGACCACTTAGGACTAGCACCTGCCAAAATGCGGGCCCGACCAACGCTGCTTGCAGCTTTAATTTTTCTTGTTTTTGAACACTGACTTTTTGCAGTGCAGTCAACTTTCTTCTCTTCTTGGGAAATCCTCGCGCAAACAGCAACACCTTTTTATTGGGAATAGAACCCGGCTTAACGCATTCATCGACACTTCACGGTAACGATCTGTGTGTGGAATGATGATTACACAATTAAACACCTCTTTCTCGCGCTCACAAACACATGCAAAGACATGTACTGTAGGTCTGCACACCAAACTGTTGCGAGGACACACCCTCTTCCAAAGGAACAGGAAGGTCTGATAGCAAGATTGTTCACACTGCAAAGACCCAAAGCCAAGTTTAATCAATCACTGACACGACAAACACAGCAATCACTCATTCTTTTATTATTTATGATAAGAGAAAAAGGTTTGTTTGGGCGCCTATACATTCCTCTGTATAGTTTATTTGTCTCTCCTGTGACTACGGACTGCTCTCACAACAAAGTTCAGTTTAAAAAGCAGGAACCTAAAAGTGTGCTTAATGGGGCTGCTTGAAAAACTGATCCGCATTCAGAATGCCATTCTTTGAAAAATAATTTTAAAAAGACATATTTAGGCCATATTTGCACTTACGCAACATATTTTTAGCGCTTCCATAGCGAGATATAAGTTCAAACTTTACGCTACTTTTTATTACAAATGGCAACCGCGGAGGATGAATGTCCCATAACAAGAAGATAGAGGAAAATAAGAAGTTTATCGACTACGGCATCGCCACAGACTACAAAGTGTGAATTTTCAGGACTAATGCAGATCCCAAATACACATCAGCAGGTACCAGAAGGTAAGAAAAGTTGGTTTTGCATATTATTGTGAAACAAAACGCCAGATAATGTCTGCTAATGGGTGCCATTTTGCGGTCCTTATACACACACCATAGTAACACTTGTATCTCTGACTACGGTAGCCGTAATGGGCCGACAATCCATCAAGCAATGCGGCTTCAAAGTCGTACTAAAACATTTTGACAGATTTTTGAGTCCCGTGTGAAATGTTCTTTATTTTCAATGGAACATTTAAAGTTTTGGTGTTGTTTACTGGCGTGATATTGCGGCCTACACGTATCTCTTTTGTGTGACTACCATCTACTGGTCACACTACACTAAAAAATTTTTTTATTCGAGGTTGGTAAGCACAACCAGAATTATTCCGTACATTGGGCGCACCGGGCTATAAGGCGCACTGTTGAATTTTGAGAAAATGAAAGGATTTTAAGTGCGCCTTATAGTCCGAAAAATACGGCATATACTATATAATATATTGCAAGAATTGGTTTGAATCGAGGATTGTGTTGAATGCAAAGTTTATTCTAAATAGATTCGGCACCCCATGCTTCAAAATCTAATAGAATCGTGAGTTGTTGTAAGACACAGCCCTAGTTTTTAGGTGTCTTCTTTGCATTTTGTTTAGGATCCCACCACGGGATGCATCATTGCGAAATGGGTTGACACTAAAATACATTTATCATAAAAATAATAACAATAAAACAATAAGTAATTAAATAGAAAATAAATACAAAATTATAAATAAAAACAAACAGAAAAACATTACGTTACATTTAATTACAAGTTGTGTTGTGTTTTTAAAATCGACTGATTCTTTCAATTTGGTTAATTGTATTGTAATTGAAATAAAATCCTCATAAATTAAAGGGAATAAAATCATATAATATTGTAAATGGGTTATACTTGTATAGCGCTTTTCTACCTTCAAGGTACTCAAAGCGCTTTCCACATTCACCCATTCACACACTGATGGCGGGAGCAAGGCCCTAACCACGACCCATCAGGAGCAAGGGTGAAGTGTTTTGCTCAAAGACACAACGGACGTGATGAGGTTGGTAGAAGGTGGGGATCGAACCAGGAACCTTCAGGTTGCTGGCACGGTCACTCTCCCAACTGCACTAACCTTGGGCATTTAGTTTTTTTTCAATGATTCCAGATGCCACCATGTAAAATTACTTGTGATCCCAAAGGGAGAAAACTTGAAGACAACCACAAAACATATCGTTTTAAAAAAATGTATATATCATTTTACCTGTATTCCTCCAGGAAAGTTGCATTGAGATTAAGAATGTATTTTCCAAGGGAGTCCTGCCACAACCATAGACCGGTGGGCGCAAGGTGGGTATAGTGTCTTGCCCAAGGAGGAAGCTGGATTCGTTCCACAAAGTTTATGAACTGCCGCCCCCTGACATAGTGTGAACAACTCTGTCCTGGCTTCTGAATTCAACGTGTGTTAAATGTAAAGACAATCCTTTCCCAGACTCAGGCGCTGATCTATATACAGTCGGCTCTTTCTCTCAAACATCTCCCAAAAGCAACAGTCGATTGTGCATCTATTGTCCTGAGCCTTTCACACAGAACACAGCGAAGGCGTAATATTTCCGTAACCGTATGAACTTTCACATAGCGATACAACATACCAGATACTTAGGCCCTGTTTACATTAAGCCGGATAACTCCCTTAAACGAATAATTATTTAGCCTAAGCCCCGTTTCAGCCACACTAAACCAGCGTTTAAGGTTCCCCTCCTTGGATAATTTTTTACACGGGTAAGTGCGGCGTCTATTTCTTGAAACTCCGGCTCTTAGCTTTGTATGGACTCCCTGATCGTTTACAAACTGAGTTCGGAGAGGAAGTGAAGTCAGAAAGACAGCGTCCCACACAGGAAGTGACGTCAAAAAGAGCGCCTTCATAACAACCGGAGCGAACCACTGGAAATATGGAGGCGAGTCATCCAGACATGCCCGTGTTTCTCCTTCCTCTACATGTACAGACGCTTGTGGAAATCACACATGAATACCTTAAGTGAAGGAAACGCACGATTGCAGCTATTTAGGATACAACACTTCTCAGACGGCAAGAGAACTTTCGAATGTCCGGGTCAGCTGTGATTCTACTTTCTGAAAAACTGTCCATTTGTCGAAGGGGAGACAACGAGAATGCGGGCTCCCGTGGACGTGATAAAAAAAGGTATCGTGTGCTTTGTATTACCTGGCCGTCGAGGGAAGACTACGAAAAACGGCGAATGCATTTGGACTGGCAAAGCAGACTGTATCAGTTATTGTCCGCCATGTATGTCACGGACTCAACGTATAGGTCCAGAGTATATAAAGTCACCAAAAAGGAATGGACAATGAAGGTGAAGGCAAAAGAGTGAGGCGTGTCCTGACCAGATATCTAGATGCCTAGATTTGATTGATGTAAAATGTTCTTTGTCACGTTGTTTACTTTCACATGTCCATAAAAGATTTGATTAATTTATGATCGTCTTCACCCATCCCTTACCCCTCATACTGCTGCCATACTAGTCCATAGCCTGGTCACCTCTCGCCAAGACTACTGCAACTCTCTCCTGTTTGGTCTCCCTCACAAGTCACTTCACAAACTTCAGCTTCTTCAGAACTCTGCAGCCCGGATAATCACCAGAACCCCTTCAATCCAGCACATCACCCCTGTTCTGCAGCAACTCCACTGGCTACCCATCAAACATCGTATCCACTTTAAAATAATTCTCCTCACTTTCAAAGCCATCCATAACCTCTCTCCATCTTATCTCTCTGACCTGATCCATGTCGCCACGCCCTCACGTTCCCTAAAATCCTCTTCATCCATCCACCTCACTGTCCCTTTATTTAAACTGTCCACCATGGGTGCCCGAGCTTTCAGCCGCTCTGCCCCACATCTTTGGAACTCTTTACCACCAGACCTTCGCAACTTAGATTCAATATCCCTCTTCAAATCAAGACTCAAAACACACCTATTCCTGACTGCTTATTCATTGTAATCATCTTTTCTTTTCTCTTTGTTGTTGTTGTTTTTTTTATCCAATTTGATTTTATTGTTGTGATTTTGTACGGTGTCCTTGAGTGCCCAGAAAGGCGCCTTATAAATAAAATGTATTATTATTATTATTATTATTATGATGGCTCAGGTGTGATTCACTAGAATAATCAGTTAATTGAAATACCACAACACTGGATATTGTTCAGATAAGTTCAATTTAATTTAAGAACTTGCACACAAAGCAACACTGGAGGTGATTAGGACGTGCGTATTTTCTGATCATGCATACTAAGTCGCGTTGCGACGGTGGACGGAGGGGTGGAGGGGGGTCTTAAACGACCATTGTGTGTGTGTGTGTGGACAAGGAATAGGTTAGGTGGGATTTACCCTGGATAACCTTAGTGTAGAAGGGGCCTTAGGATTTATTACCAACGCTGATACTACCTCCACCTGGTCGAATATTGACAACTAGCTTTTCTTTATTAATGGTACAGACAAATAATATTGCAATTTCAATATTCAAAACAATACACCTTTTCACATTTGCAAAGTAATTAACGCTCTATGATAACCTTTGCATGTTTTCCATGACTAAAACCAGTAGGTATGTTGCCAAACATGTGTCAAAGTCATTCTAATTCGGGCTACAGTGTGCACTTTTTGTCCCGAGAGTGTGTGACCTGAAAGGACCAGACAGGTTAATCATAATATGATTTGCCAAGTCAGCAAATAACGCTTAAGAGTAAAGACCAACTCAGTGAAAAGAAAAAAACCTACATAATAACTATGGGTGACATTTTTGGATGGGAAAGTCACTAACTGCGAGCTTGTAGCACATTTTGCTTCACTAAAAACCTCTTAGATACTGTAGAAGACGATACACGAGGCTATCATTGGGTCAACATGTTCATTTTTGTTCTGAACGACGCAATGACTAACACATGTAAGGACTCCAAACACACTGAGTCACATGGTGGCCAGAAGTGTTACTCACTAACAACTAGCAATGATGCTAACAACGACAAACAAGCTGATAGCTTTCAAGCAGCTGGATTAGAAATAAGTCAAAACCTACTTGACACCAATAAAATGATAAAGTTCCTCAAGCTAAATGAGATCCTGAATATTTAGGATGACCGTCCAGCACTGTATTGATTTACTCGAGGCAATACATGAACATGATTAGTCTGCCAAAAGGCAATCTAGCTTTGTTCTGACATGTCACACATACGCCGTAACATTCCAGTAAAGGCCTTCCTGTTCAAGTTCAGTTAGTTCCAATACACAACTTTGACAAAACATACTTTTTCCCCCGCCTTTTTTGAGGTTGTATTCAATTTAGTCATTTGGTCTGTTCGAATGCTAGTTAGCGCCTCAACATGCTTACATTAATAGCCCTTTACGTTACTTGTAACTCAAACTGACCACTTAAATTCTTTAGTTTTCTTTTTTTTAATGAAAAATAACGGTGGAAACCCAAACAGAAATAGACAAAGTAAGTGTTTGAAAGCAAAACATTGCTACTACAATGCTAGTATAATAGCACCAAGCATGCTACTTAGCCAAAAAGGCAGTCATGTCAATACAAAACTGAAACGGTCATTAGAACTTTCTAATTTAATTCATCATTAAATTTGACCAACCCTTTATTTTTGTCCTTTTATAGCGTTTTCAAAAAATAGGAACTTTAAAACAAGTGGAGACAATACAATTTCTAAACAATACACACCCTACACTTGTAATTGCCACTAAAACTAATATAGAGTAGTTGTTATTTTGTCTGTTTCAAGCATTTTCAAGTTTTAGGTACAGTACAAAATGTTGTATGAATTGAGAAAGGGAGTACAAATCTCTCCTTATATGCTAACATATTAGCAATTGGGCTAATATGGTACAACACAGGCTCTCTACTTCTATTAAAGGTGCTATTTGCAACCAGAGGGTGCTAACTTTCTAATACGTTTTAAGCATTACATCTCGACCTCTTACGGCTTTTAGTACAATATTAGCTAGCTTTGTGTGTTGCCAGCTAATGATAGCGATTAGGCTAGCTAACGTTAGCTATGATTGAATGTATATTCTATCGTAAGATAACATGACTGCAAATTATTAGTTGCTTCTCTGGGACCGGACAAATTCCTCGGGCCTAAATATTGTTCAATATATTCAGAAATTGTAAAGAATGTATACGTTCGGGTAAACCACTAATGGTACACATAGGCTAGCAGGTGTGTTCTTGTTTGTTTTGGTTACAAAAAATAACTTTAAGGCAAGTTGCGAACAGCCCTCATTTAATTTCAACAACCTAAACTCTTGATTTTTATTATAATTTCAAACAATCTAAAGTACTACAAGAAAATGTACTACAAGAAGACACAATATGAATTCTGAGCAGTACACACCCTAAACTCATAATCCCCAACAAAACTGATATATTGACATTTTTTGGGGGTATCTTTCAAGCATTTTCAATCTTTATTACAAAATACTTTGGAAATTGCGAGAATTAGTTCTAGTTTATTTTAGCATGCTAACACTTTAGCATTTGGGCTGTTAGCAAACTGCCCTTCTACGCTAGAACACAGGCTTTCTTCTTCTAATGATAGTGATTAGGCTAGCTGTTAGCTATGATTGAATGTATATTCTATCGTAACATAACATGACTGCAAATTATTAGTTGCTTCTCTGGGACCGGAAAAATTCCTCAGGCCCACTAGCAAATTTTGTTCAATATAATTAGAAATTGTAAATAATATATAAGTTCAGGGTAAACCACTAATGGTACACATAGGCTAGCAGGTGTGTTCTTGTTTGTTTTGCTTTAAAAAAATGTAACTTTAAGGAAAGTTGCGAACAGCACTCATTTAATTTCAACGACATAAACTCTTGATTTTTATTATCATTTCAAACAATCTAAAGTACTACAAGAAAATGTATTACAAGAAGACAATATGAATTCTAAACTCATAATCCCCAACAAAACTCATATATTGAAATTTATATTATATAAAATTCTCTTTCAAGCATTTTCAAGTTTGCGAGAATTAGTTCTAGTTTCTTTTAGTATGCTAACACTTCAAAAATGCAACTTTAAGGCAAGTTGCGAACAGCCCTCATTTAATTTCAACGACCTAAACTCTTGATTTTTATGATCATTTCTAAGAATCTAAAGTACTACAAGAAAATGTACTACAAGAAGACACAATATGAATTCTGAGCAGTACACACCCGAAACTCACAATCCCCAACAAAACTGATATATTGAAATTTTTTTCGGTATCTTTCAAGCATTTTCAAGTTTCAAGTACAACACAAAATACTTCGAAAATTGCGAGAATTAGTTCTAGTTACTTTTAGCATGCTAACACTTTGTGTGTTGCGAGCTAATGATAGCGATTTGGCTAGCTAACGTTAGCTATGATTGAATGTATATTCTATCGTAACATAACATTACTGCAAATTATTAGTTGCTTCAATGGGACCGGACCAATTCCTCGGGCCTAAATTTTGTTCAATATATTCAGAAATTGTAAAGAATGTATAAGTTCTGGTAAACCACTAATGGTACACATAGGCTAGCAGGTGTGTTCTTGTTTGTTTTGGTTTAAAAAAATGTAACTTTAAGGCAAGTTGCGAACAGCCCTCATTTAATATCAACGACCTAAACTCTTCATTTTTATTATCATTTCAAAAGAATCTAAAGTACTACAACTACAATTTAAATTTTCCTGAGGGAACTCTCCTGAAGGAATCAATAAAGTACTATCTATCTATCTATCTATCTATCTATCTATCTATCTATCTATCTATCTATCTATCTATCTATCTATCTATCTATCTATCTATCTATCTATCTACAAGAAGAAACAATATGAATTCTGAGCAGTACACACCCGAAACTCATAATCCCCAACAAAACTGATATATTGACATTTTTTTGGTACCTTTCAAGCATTTTCAAGTTTCATTACAAAATACTTCAAAAATTGCGAGAATTAGTTGTAGTTTCTTTTAGCATGCTAACACTTTAGCATTTGGGCTATTAGCAAACGTTATAACCAAGGCTCTATTCTTCGACTATTCATGTAATTTCAACTTTAACTCTTTATTTTTTGTCTTTGCTAGCTTTTTAACGTATGAGTACAAAACAAATGGGGGGGAAAAATGAGACTTATAAACGGCACACGCCTCAAAAATCCAATGCTAATCTATTAGCACAGGGTACGCTACGTGCTTAGCTCGTTATTACTTGCCATGTAATTGAAAGTGATTGGAACTAAAATTGTATTTAGAAGCAGAACAATCTGCCGGCAGATGTGAGGCCGCCTCGACCGGGTGAGAACTTTGCGTACCGAACATACGCTGATGATGAGATACAATCCAAACACAACAATAAGGCGCTAATGAGATCCATGCACATGAAGATAAACCAGAACCAGAACCAGAACCAGGTTTTCCCTTAAGTATACTTGTTTTTAAATATAAGTAAGATTTCTGTCAAAGTAGAAAAGGCCAAAAATGAACTTACTTGACTTCATGAGCAGTGCTGCTCACCTGAACAGGTACAGGTAACGTTAAACCCGCTGAAGAGGGCGGGCGGGCGGGGGGCAGGAGGGAGGACTTTGTCCTGCTTGGAGCTCCAACGAGACGATTGGCTGCCGCTCGCTTGGGAAACTTGACCCCGCAGCGCCTCTTGGGGAATTCTTCAACCCGCAGGTGACTTCCCAAGGTGCTCGCCTCTGATAGGCCCAGCTAACGAGGAAGCGGGAAGTCAGCAGCCCTGGAGGGGGAGGAGCCAAAGCAACTGTGAACAACAGAACTGGACGAACCTGATCTTGGAGCAGGAAAGACAGAAACATTTGAAAACTAGGAGAGAGTTCGTTTTTTTTTTTTTTTTTTTAAATATATTTTAAAGTGAGCTGTTAAATAGTAAAAACTATTCAATATTTTTTAGGGGACAAAAAAGGTTTTTATGTAACATTAATCATTCAAAATGAGTTTGAAATTATTACCAATTATTATGTATCATTTCGAGCCAAACGTCGTATGTTTAGGGGGAAACAAAGAAAAAAAAATGCAATAATAATTTTATAAATAGAAATAATTTTATAAATACATTTTAGAATTTTTTTAGAATTTAAAATGAAGAAAAAATACATAATATTAAAATAAAAAATTTTTTTTGGAACAAGACTACACTGGGAGATAAAAAATGCTGTATTTCTAAGATAAAAAGTTGTTAAAAGTGAAAAGCAGAAACAATTGAGAAAAAGTGGTCATCTTAAAAGAATATGACACGTAAATGTAAATATGAGATGTTAAATAACGCTTAGCATTTGTGTTTAATGTTATGAGCTCACAAGAATACTCTAAGAATACTGGAAAATGTATAATCACTCGCCATACAGCTGACCGCTTCTATGTTAGCGACCTCTCTTTGTTTATAATGTCTATTTTCTGCTGGATCTACTCTCTAGTTTATGCTGCCCTGCTGTTACATATACTGTAATATTGTACATGGTAATTGTTATATATTGTATACATTATATACAAATATAATATAAAATAATAATATATCAGTATATATTATATACTGTATATATAATATGTATATATTACATAGATGTTATATTTTATATTGCTACTATGGTAGATTTTCAGTCCACTTTATACCTGCATTATCCTTTCCATCCTTACCCTTTCCATCATTTGAAACGGAGCTACTGTGTGGAACAATTTCTCTTGTGGATAAATAAAGTTTGTCTAAGTCTAAGTCTAACTTTATTTTCAAAAAAATTCAAAGTCAATTTTTTTGGGGAAAAAATCGTTTTAAGATAAAATATCATAATCTTACATGTAATATGTATTTGCTAAAATGCATTTCTTTTCTGAAACCATTTTTAAAAGGTGTTATATTATATTTCGAAAACGGTTGCAATGTTGAAATTATTCATTTGGGAGATGATGAGAAATCATTTTTTTATATTTAATTTAAAAAAAAAAACTTCCTGATGTTACGAGTACAAAGTTGTATTTGCTGCTATAAAGGAGGAAAAAATGTGTAGAAAAAAGTTGCAATTGTAAGATAAATCATTTGTAATATTCACGTAATTACTGTTATGCAAAGTAATGTAAGAAAAAAAGAGCGAAAATAGTCTTCATGACAATACATAAAAAATAAGATGTATTTCTTAGACAAAATGCTGTCATCTGATAAGGAGACATTTTTGTAATATTACATGTAAAACATTGTAATTTATATAAAATAAAAATAATTGTCATTATCCGAGAACAATAAACAATAAACTAAATATTCCAACATACTAGTGTTGTCCCGATACCAATATTTTGGTACCGGTACCAAAATTATTTCGATACTTTTCGAAATATAGGGGACCACAAAAAATTGCATTATTGGCTTTATTTTAACAAAAAATATTATGATACATTAAACATATGTTTCTTATTATAAGTTTGTTCTTAAATAAAATAGTGAACATACAAGACAACTTGTCTTTTATTAGTAAGTAAACAAACAAAGGCTCCTAATTTAGCTGCTGACATATGCAGTAACATATTGTGTCATTTATCATTCTATTATTTTGTCAACATTAATAAAGACAAGTGGTAGAAAATGAATTATTAATCTACTTCTTCATTTACTGTTAATATCTGCTTACTTTCTCTTTTAACATGTTCTATCTACACTTCTGTTAAAATGTAATAATCACTTATTCTTCTGTTGTTTGATACTTTACATTAGTTTTGGATGATACCACACATTTGGGTATCAATCCGATACCAAGTAGTTACAGGATCATACATTGGTCATATTCAAAGTCCTCACGTGTCCACACTGCAAAAACTGAAATCTAAGTAAGATTAAATATCTCAAATAAGGGTGATATTTGCTTATTTTCTGTCTGATAAGATAATTCTTCTCACTAAGCAGATTTTATGTTAGAGTCTTTTACTTGTTTTAAGGGTTTTGGTCCTAAATGATCTCAGTAAGATATTACCGCTTGTAGCTGAGATTTGATTACCTATATTGAGTAAAACATGCTTAAAACTAGAATATCAACTGATGCAAAGCTGTGTCATCAACACTCACAAGTATAAAACTACTTTTTTAAAGTAATCATTTCTTACTTCAAGCATGAAAAAAAAAATCATGATGCCGAGTGCATATCATTATGTCAAAATAATGGCACTAGCATTTACTTAATTTAAGAATATTTTTCAACATATTGAGCAAAAAGGTCAAATTTTTTTTTCTACCAAGAAAAGTGCACTTGTTATTAGTGAGAATGTATTTATTTTATGGTATTTTTGGGTTCATTGAGGTTAGCTAATTTGACTTGTTTTGGAAAGTCTTGACAAGCCGAATTTTCTTGTTCTATTGGCAGATAATTTTGCTTAGTTCAAATAAAATACCCCTAATTTTTGTATTTTTTTTTCTTGTTTTTGAACACTGATTTTTTTGCAGTGCAGGGACATATTTCCTGAGTTTATAAACATAATATAATTTTTTTTTAAACGAAAGAAGATGCAATGCCAAAAAATGTTGACGGAATCATAGTAGTATCGACTAGATACGCTACTGTATTTAATGATAATAATAATACCTGGGATTTATATAGCGCTTTTCTAAGTACCCAAAGTCGCTTTACATGTTAAAAACCCATCATTCATACACACCTGGTGGTGGTAAGCTACTTTCGTAGCTACAGCTGCCCTGGGGTAGACTATTTGGTATCATTACAGTGGATGTTAGGTGTAGATCCATTGTTTACATGGCGTGGCGGACCGGTACTTCTCAGAGGCGGTATAGTACCGAATATGATTCATTAGTATCGCGGTACTATACTAATACCGGTATACAGTACAACCCTAAAACACAAATATTTTTTTAATATTGAAATTTCATTCAATAATATGAAGGCTATAAAAATATGTTATATTTTGAGTAAAAAAGTAAATATTTATAGAGAACATAAAAAGTGGTTTTCATATTGAAAATATGAAACATTTTCTGTAGCTTTGGAGAAAAAAAACAACATCACAAATTCAACACCGCTATTTAACAGGGAAATCCTAAAAATGATTTCTTATGCGATTACAACTTTTCTTTTTCATAAAATAGTCGCTTTATGCATTATTATTCTAAAACCCAGCCTTTTCCTCTCCGGCTTGGAACACTCAACAGTGTGTGGATGTGGGTGTGTGTTTGTGTGTTGGCGTGAGTCAGCCATTGACGCAAACACATCTGAATCACAGCTGCTACCTCACATGCCGTTAAGGAGCATCTCTCCACTAACAATCATGTCTCTTGTTTATAGCAACACACACTCCAAATGAGCACGGGAATCTGCAGGTGTACCTAATGTTGTGGTCAGTAAGTGTGTGTTGATATTATACAGTATACATAACATCCTGTACTTACAATATTCTCCTGCAAACATCGTGTTTGTCAACTATTTTGATAATGTTATGCAACAGTACAAGAAGTACATGAATATTACAGTTCAAAGTATAGGCCAGTTTGTGATGATTAAATGGCGTGATGATGCAACGCTCCATTTGACTTTCCATGACTTACGAGGACGTGAACAGAAGGAGCTTTAATCCTCTCATCTTTTTTATTTTTTTATTATAAGACAAGCATTAGACATCAGTCACTCCAACAGAATGCCTCAGGACCTTAAGTCCTGGGCGCCCACTTTGATGCGACGTTCATTATTTGTATCTGTTGCCATGGCGATATGTCTCCAGGTATGATGGAGGTGCCAGTTATTAGCGCCGATGATGCGTTTTTTTTTTGTGTTCTTTTGATTTGAACCTCACTGGCTGGTCCCTGGGCGTTGCCATGGCGACCCGGATGACACTCTTGTGGCCACTGTCGTCAGAGTGACAACGGCCGTAATTGAATAACTATGACTGACTTGGATGCCACTTTTTACAGCCTCGACCCTCACGTGCTGCTGATGTACTCAAACGCATCACGACTTAGTTTAGTTGAGTATATAGTTGGTTACTTCATTGGTTAGTTAGCTCGATGTGTTTTGTTGGTTAGTCTGTTTATTTTTGAGTTGTTTTGTTGGTTGCTTGCTTGGTTAGGTAATGTGAGTTGTTTTTTTTCGTGCCTACTTGACGTTGTTTCTTAATTATGTTATTAATGAGTTACTTAACTGATTTGTTAGTGCAATTGCTTCATCAGGTTTTGTTGGTTGGTGTGTTAGTGTGAGGGTTTGTTGGCTAGTTAGGCTGTTAGTTGTGTAATTACTTAATTACTTGATTTGTTGGAGAGTTAGAAATACTTTAGTGTGTGTAAAGGGTGGTTAGTTTGTCTATGACTTGTATTATCTAGCTCTATAGGGAATTTGTTGGTTAGTAGAATATGTTGATAATTATTTGTCTTTTAGGACCGCCAAAAAACGTTATTTTTCACAGATATGGTCTGAAAGGGCAGCAGCGGTACTCAGCTGTAATACACTTTTCCACCACTTGTGGCAGTAATGAAAATCTCAAACAAACAGAAGAAGGCTAGAGCTAAAGTCAAAAAGCAGTTTCTTAAAGGCCTACTGAAATGAAATGTTTTTATTTCAACAGGGATAGCCGATCCATTGTATGTGTCATACTTGATCATTTAGCGATATTGCCATACTTTTGCTGAAAGGATTTAGTAGAGAACATCGACGATAAAGTTCGCAACTTTTGGTCGCTGATAAAAAAAGCCTTGCCTGTACCGGAAGTAGCGTGACGTCACAGGTTGAGAGGCTCCTCACATTTCCCCATTGTTTACACCAGCAGCGAGAGCGATTCGGACCGAGAAAGCGACGATTACCCCATTAATTTGAGCCAGGATGAAAGATTCGTGGATGAGGAACGTGAGAGTGAAGGACTAGAGTGCAGTGCAGGATGCATCTTTTTTTGCTCTGACCGTAACTTAGGTACAAGCTGGCTCATTGGATTCCACACTCTCTCCTTTTTCTATTGTGGATCACGGATTTGTATTTTAAACCACCTCGGATACTATATCCTCTTGAAAATGAGAGTCGAGAACGCGAAATGGACATTCACAGTGACTTTTATCTCCACGACAATACATCGGCGAAGCTCTTTAGCTACGGAGCTAACGTGATAGCATCGTGCTTAAATGCAGATTGAAACAAAATAAATAAACCCCTGACTGGAAGGATAGACAGAAAATCAACAATACTATTAAACCACGGACGTGTAACTACACGGTTAATGCTTTCCAGGCTGGCGAAGCTTAACAATGCTGTTGCTAACGACGCCATTGAAGCTAACTTAGCAACGGGACCTCACAGAGCTGTGCTAAAAACATTAGCTATCCACCTACGCCAGCCAGCTCATCAACACCCGTGCTCACCAACACCCGTGCTCACCTGCGTTCCAGCGATCGACGGAGCGACGAAGGACTTCACCCGATCATCGATGCGGTCGGCGGCTAGCGTCGGATAGCGCGTCTGCTATCCAAGTCAAAGTCCGCCTGGTTGTGTTGCTGCAGCCAGCCACTAATACACCGATCCCACCTACAACTTTCTTCTTTGCAGTCTTCATTGTTCATTAAACAAATTGCAAAAGATTCACCAACACAGATGTCCAGAATACTGTGGAATTTTGAGATGAAAACAGAGCTTTTTTTGTATTAGGTTCAATGGTGTCCGAATACTTCCGTTTAACGATTGACGTCACGCGCATACGTCATCATACATAGACGTTTTCAACCGGAAGTTTAGCGGGGAAATTTAAAATTGCACTTCATAAGTTAACCCGGCCGTATTGGCATGTGTTGCAATGTTAAGATGTCATCATTGATATATAAACTATCAGACTGCGTGGTCGGTAGTAGTGGGTTTCAGTAGGCCTTTAAGAACCCCTGTTTTAGTACATGTAAACATACCAAGTGTGTGTATGGGGCGGCAATGTTTGGTTTAGGGTGGGATGGGGGGCCTTTTGTAGTAGTCATGTGGGCCCAGAATTTGGTGGTGCTTCCCTGGGTGTAAAATCCAACTAGATTCATGCACTATATTGCCAAAAGTATTTGGCCACCCATCCAAATGATCAGAATCAGGTGTCCTAATCACTTGGCCCGGCCACAGGTGTATAAAACCAAGCACTTAGGCACGGAGACTGTTTCTACAAACATTTGTGAAAGAATGGGCCGCTTTCAGTGATTTCCAACGTGGAACTGTCATAGGATGCCACCTGCGCAACAAATCCAGTGGTGAAATTTCCTCGCTCCTAAATATTCCAAAGTCAACTGTCGGCTTTATTATAAGAAAATGGAAGAGTTTGGGAACAACAGCAACTCAGCCGCCGAGTGGTAGGCCATGTAAACTGACAGAGAGGGGTCAACGGATGCTGAAGCGCATAGTGCAAAGAGGTCGCCGACTTTCTGACGCTACAGAGCTCCAAACTTCATGCAACCTTCCAATTAGCCCACGTACAGTACGCAGAGAGCTTCATGGAATGGGTTTCCATGGGAGAACGGCTGCATCTAAGCCATACATCAACAAAACCAATGCAAAGCGTGGGATGCAGTGGTGTAAAGCACGTCGCCACTGGACTCTAGAGCAGTGGAGACGCCTTCTCTGGAGTGATGAATCACACGTTTCCATCTGGCAATCTGATGGACGAGTCTGGGTTTGGAGGTTGCCAGGAGAACGCTACATTTCGGACTGCATTGTGTGAAATTTGGTGGAGGAGGAATTATGGTGTGGGGTTGTTTTTCAGGAGTTGGGCTTGGCCACTTAGTTCCATTGAAAGGAACTTTGTGTGCTCCAGGATACCAAAACATTTTGGACAATTCCATGCTCCCAACCTTGTGGGAACAGTTTGGAGTGGGCCCCTTCCTCTTCCAACATGACTGTGCACCAGTGCACCAAGCAAGGTCCATAAACACATGGATGACAGAGTCTGGTGTGGATGAACTTGACTGGCCTGCACAGAGTCCTAACCTGAACCCGATAGAACACCTTTGGGATGAATTAGAACGGAGACTGAGAGCCAGGCCTTCTCGACCAACATCAGTGTGTGACCTCACCAATGCGCTTTTGGAAGAACGGTGGAAAATTCCTATAAACACACTCCGCAACCTTGTGGACAGCCTTCCCAGAAGAGTTGAAGCTGTAATAGCTGCACAAGGAGGACCGACATCATATTGAACCCTATGGGTTAGGAATGGGATGGCACTTCAAGTTCATATGTGAGTCGAGGCAGTTTTTTGGCAATATAGTGTAACCTCCACGTTGGTTCTTGTCATCGGTTTGTTTGGTGTTGCTGGAATCATCCCTCGGACCCGAGAGCCTCGTGATCATCATGTTGGTCAGCTTCTGTCGAGGAGAGGTGAAACAAAAAGCGTGAGGCGTCAAGTCAATGTGTGTGTGTGTGTGTGTGTGTGTGTGTGTGGAACACTGTCCACATCACGAAACGTTAACCGTAGCCTGAGAGCGGATGTGTCTAATTAGAGGAGGCAGAGAGGAAGGGTTCACAGAGGAGAGGAGATGGTCAGGTGCGGTCTCGCCTCCTCCCTCTTGACCTCCTCTGCAGATGTGACGTGGAGGTCAGCATCAGCACCAGCAAGGGCATGAAGGAGAGGTGGTCATGTGTGCTCTGACATAAATAGACGCTTACAAAACATTACCAGCATCTGTGTTTAGCTCATGCTGCTGCTAGACTGTATTAACATAATCTCTTTACTGTGTGCTGCTTTTTTTTTTTTTTTTTTTTTTAATGTGAAGGGATTAAAATGTTCATATGCGAAGGCGAGATGTGCCTGATGATTCCAGGAAGCCACGTCCTCTGTTTGACCTTCCCCAGGACATGAGGCATCATCGCGGCGTTAATAAATAATCACCAAAAAAAACGTCCCACAGGTGTAAAACCGGCGCTAATCCCGTTGGTGTGCAGCCGTCCGATCGTAAAGTGGGGCGAGGCGTAGCCTATATGATAATGATGAAGCACATCAACAAACATGGCGGTTGATTTTATTTATTTTTTTACGCTCTAACAGTCACATCATTAAGCGAATGGATAAGTCAACTGGAAGAGAAAGGAGTCCACATAAACATGTTAACAACCTGCAAGGGAACAGCTCTGTGCATGTACTCTCTTTATCACAATGTATTAAAAGACAACATCATCCATCCTATTTCTCATCACGAGACAAAAAAAAAAAAAAAAAGGCATCTGTGTTCAGTCATTATGTTAAATTATTCAAATTAAAACCTCTCCGTGCTCCTTTGGCAGCAGCAGCGCACGCCGACAATAAAGTGATGATGTAACAACGGCGGCGGCCGTGAAAAGGTAACAAACGGCGGCCTCATTGCTGGTTATTGACTGGAGCGGGCTGGCGTGGAAGTACAGGTTTAGTATGCATGGTGCGGTAAAATTGGATCTATATAAGCCTGCAAAAGTCGTAGACTGACATAATATTGGTGGTAATATTTTGTATTATCATGAATGATTTATATATATATACGTATATATACACTCACACACACGCACACAGACGTGGCTGTCAAAAATCATGAGATTA
>NC_084757.1:15516399-15628899 GCF_033978785.1 Entelurus aequoreus | reverse complement strand
TATACATATACATATTCAGTATATATACACATATACATATATACATAATTACATATGTATACATATATATATATATATATATATACATATACATATATATAGATATACACACATATATATATATACATATATATATATACAGTATATATACACATATACATAATTACATATGTATACATATACATATATATAGATATATACACATATATAGATATATACACATATACACATATATATATATATGCATATGCATATATATATATATATATATATACATATGTATACATATATACACGTATACATATCTATATATATGTATATATTTATATATATACATATATATATATACTTATACTGTATATATATACACACATACATATATACACGCTCACACACATACACATATCTATATACACATTCATATATACACACACACACATACATACATACATACATATACATACAGTATATATATATATATATATATATACACATATGTATGTGTGTGTGTGTATATATATATATATATATATATATATATATATATATATATATATATATATATATATATATATATATATACACACATATACATTCTTCGCGCACTAATTGACTAAAAGAGCGCGCACTTGCTGCGGCGCGAGCGCAATGTCAAGTTATCGACGGGAAAATGCATTTTTAGACAATATGATTTGCCTGAGCGCCGAGGAGACACCGAGAGTAACAAGCGGTAGAAAATGGATTAAAAAGGACAGATTTAAAACAATAATAATGAAACAACAAAAAAAATATATATATTTTTTTAATTTGGGACTTCTCACGGGCCAGATTTTGGACGCCGGTGGGCCGTATCCGGTTCGTGGGCCGTAGTTTGGGGACCTCTGATTTAACACATCCAGTTTGGGCTCCTGCATAACAATAGTGCATTTTTACTTTCAGGACTATTTTGAGTCTTTCCGGTTATTTCTATTATGCAAGGCAACCCTTTAGAATTTATTACTGCCAGCTAATAATTCAAATAACACGTCAACAGTGCATCCGGAAAGTATTCACCACGCTTTACTTTTTCTACAAGTAGTTATGTTACAGCCTTATTTCCAAATGGGATAGATTCATTTTTGTCCTAAAACATCTACAGACATCTACCCCATTGCTTGTATTATAGGACACCTTGGATCGTTTTGGGTGTGCTCATCAAGAGCTTATCTTTGGGGGATTATTCTGAGTCTTTCTTTTTTATATTATGAAAAGCAACAGTTATATTGATTACTGACAGGAGGAGCAAGTGTTTTAATTATATTCATATGGCCCCATTCTTCATGGTTTACCCGACATATGTAACGTGTCGAATTGGGGGGGTGCACTATCCACTTTATCCGCCAGATGCCAGTTAAGTGTTGATTATCTTAAAAAGTGTTTTGTGGCAATTCATAATTTCACTACAGCGTCATTCGCTATGTAGAGTGGCGCTTTCCATCATTTTCAGCAGACTGGATTGCAAAACGATTAACCCCCCCACCTTCCTCTCACACTAGATCCACCCAGGATTAAGGCCATATGACTCCCTCCCTTAATGTATGACACTCCCACGTAAAGTTGTACGGCATAGTATAGTACCGCGATACTAATAAATCATATTCGGTACTATACTGCCTCTAAAAAGTACCAGTCCCCCCTACCCCCTCCCTTTTTTTAACGAGCATTTGTCATGCAAGGTAGCCGTTCTTTAAATACCATCAATTTGGTAAAGGTCCAAATTGCGGGCGCTCGTGTGAATGCTCGTGAGCAATTGTGTCACGCCCATTGATCGTAGGTGACACATTTTAAACAGTAGTAGTAGTTGTTTACTTGTTTAAAGGCCAATTCAACTATGTTTTTTGTTGGACTGTTTTTCTTGAAATAAAGTTTCCCTTCCAAATCCTCACACACTAAAAAATGTTGGGTTAAAAAATAACCCCATTTTAACCCAACTGCTGGTTCAGAAAAGGACGGACCCCTTATTTGAGTTATTTTAACTCAACATTTTGGGTTAATTTTTTCAAACCAATTGTGCGTTGAATTATTGAACCAAAAACCTAAGTTATGATAACTTAATATTGGGTTATTGAGTCATACCAAAGACTATAAAAAAATGGGATCCATTACCTCCCTGCTTGGCACTCAGCATCAAGGGTTGGAATTGGGGGTTAAATCACCAAAAATTATTCTCGGGCGCGGCCATCGCTGCTGCTCACTGCTCCCCTCACCTCCCAGGGGGTGGAACAAGGGGTTGGGTCAAATGCAGAGAGTAATTTCACCACACCTAATGTGTGTGTGACTATCAGTGGTACTTGAACTTGAACTTTATTCCCCACCAAATTATTGGGTTGAATTATTTAACCCCAAAACTTGAGTTATGCTAACTCAATGTTGGGTGATTGTAAATAATGTTAATGAGATTAATCCATAATAAAATTCCCTTCAAGAAAAAAGTAACTTTTTAATAAAAAAAAAAAGCCTTTTACCCAAAAATGCGTTACTCGTTGAAAAACAACCCAAAAATGGTTGTAGTGGCTGCTGGTGGCAGGAGCTCTGTGCTCTTGTGTCATCCTTTTGTGTTCCTGATGTTTCCCTCTTGTTTTCATGTGGGGGTTTTTTTTTTTGCCTTTTGGTTCATGACCCTTTGGGACTGTGTGACAAGGGGTGGCACTTTGGTGACTTCTGCGGTGCTGTTATGTGAATTTCTGGATCTGCCTACCGGGAGCCTTTTGGCCATGGAGACCAGCTGCTGGGTCTCTGCCACACCAGAGTCAGAGACAGGGCTGCGGGACGGACAGGCTTCACAGTGTCTCGGCTGAATGAGCAGGTATCGGACACCTCGGTCTCCTTAGACGCATCCTCGCTCATCCGTGCGGACTGGACACTGGCCGAGTGTTGGTGGGCGGCCGAGGGGAGAGTCGGCTATCTTGGTTGCTTTGTTGGGTCTGCTCCTGTCTCTGGCCATGCTCCCCAGACCCCAGCAGACGATGGCGTGGAACACTGCAGAGGCCACCATTGTCTATATGTTTTTTTTGTTGTTGTTTTACTTTTGTATGTTGAAATAGCTGGTTGCATCAGCTCTGCTCTTTTAGTGTCTTTAATGTCCTTTGTTTTCTTTGATGTTTCCCTCTTACACACATGCTTATGTGTGGTATGGCTATGAGTTTTTTTTCTCCCTTGGCCTCAGTCCGGACCCCCTCTCCAGGGGCCCAGGCTTACACTGAATTTGTTTTTCTCACCCCCCAGCGTTTACCTGTTTCTCACCTTTTTTGTAAGTTGGCAGACCTGTCAGCGATCCTGTTCTGTCTCCCTGTAATGCAGTGGTTCTTAACCTTGTTGGAGGTACCGAACCCCACCAGTTTCATATGCGCATTCACCGAACCTGAACTGTAATCATAAAACGATGTCATTATATTAAATAAATACTAATAAAGATATGTTTTCCAAACAGAAAGTTACAGGAATGTACACATGATCCCCTGTTTACATCTCATTGTGCAACATGTGAATGTTTAAGTGGGAACTGAATGCGATATCTGAAAGGGGTACACATTATTTCCAAAGCAGGAACCCCACCCAGACATATAATATTAGTACACAGCTCATGAAAAACAATATGTTATAGTCATTGTAATTGGGCCAAAACACTTACACTACCGTTCAAAAGTTTGGGGTCACATTGAAATGTCCTTATTTTCAATGAAGATAACTTTAAACTAGTCTTAACTTTAAAGAAATACACTCTATACATTGCTAATGTGGTAAATGACTATTCTAGCTGCAAATGTCTGGTTTTTGGTGCAATATCTACATAGGTGTATAGAGGCCCATTTCCAGCAACTATCACTCCAGTGTTCTAATGGTACAATGTGTTTGCTCATTGGCTCAGAAGGCTAATTGATGATTAGAAAACCCTTGTGCAATCATGTTCACACATCTGAAAACAGTTTAGCTCGTTACAGAAGCTACAAAACTGACCTTCCTTTGAGCAGATTGAGTTTCTGGAGCATCACATTTGTGGGGTCAATTAAACGCTCAAAATGGCCAGAAAAAGAGAACTTTCATCTGAAACTCGACAGTCTATTCTTGTTCTTAGAAATGAAGGCTATTCCACAAAATTGTTTGGGAGACCCCAAACTTTTGAACGGTAGTGTATATTAGAAAATAATCTCATTGAAATGACTGCTGTCATTTGATTACAATAATAAAACATTGAACTTGTTATTTAGTCAGGTTTGGGACGGGTGTGCTGCTGGTGTAGCCACAGTGTGCACGTCTGATGTCGCTCACATGTGCTCCACCGAATGCTGAAGGAGTTTTTGCATTTGCTCACACACATGGAAAATTAGAGGGAACATTGTTTGGGGGTGTCCATAATACGCCGACAGCGAGAAGTTTTTATTTACACGATGAGTCGGGTGTGTCTTGACCTCCGCGGCGGAGGCTCTGCCGAACCCCTGAGGCCGACTCACCAAACCCCTAGAGTTCGATCGAACCCAGGTTAAGAACCACTCCTGTAATGTTTGTCTGCTCTTGAATGGGATTGTGCTTCAAATCTTAATTTCTCCTCTGGGATTAATAAAGTATTTCTAAATTCTGATTCTGATCATTTTGAAAACCCAGATATTGAGTTAAAATAATAGCCTTATAACCAATGTTACCTCTAATTGTTCATGAGTCTGAGCAAACACAAAAACTCCCTGAGCATTCAGTGGAGCACATGTGAGCAACATCACACGTGGCAATACCAGCAGCACACCTGTCTCAAACCAATCTTTTATAATAACACTCAAATGAGAGGAGTCATTTTCATGAGATAATTTTTTAATATTAGTGATTTGGCCCACTTGTAATGAAAATAAAATAAATCTTGTTTTTCATAAGCTATGGATTAGTATTGTACAATATGTCTGGGTGGGGGTCCTGCTTTGGAAATCATTTGTACCCCTTTCAGAGATCACATTTAGTTGCCCTTAAACATCCTCATGTTGCACAATGAAATGTAAGCATAGGATGAAGTGTGCATTCCTGTAACTTTATCTAGTAACAGCATTCCATGATTAATATAAATACATTAACATTAATAATTAATGACAGTAGAATAAGCACACGTATGACTGAGGAGTCATAGTGTAACTTTGTGTGGTGTTTGAGTTGTCCGACTTTTTGTGTGGCCATAAACGCACCAGTGGCTTAGTTTCTATGCGTGTTGGTGACAGATGACAAGTTGGTTTTGGCCTGGTTTGTACGGCAGAAAATGACTAGTTTTTCGAGATAAAAGTTTTTTACTCATGTTTTTGGTGTGGTTATGGCCGAATATAAACAGTTTTGCTCAATAAAGTGATCGATATAATTCCTGGCCTCGAAGCATCTCGATAGACGTTACAATAATTGAGCGGTGTTCAATTGAACGGTGTTGACAAACACTGTTAGGGCCGCTTGTTGTCACTGTCACTCAGAGTTGCATTGCATAATTACACAGAATAAATGTGTTTATTTTGTTTAGAATTCAGATGGGTTTGATTTGGTGCGCGGCACATATTTGCTGTGCGCAGAGGACGCTTGAGCAGTGCGCACCTTAGAGGGAACTTTGCTTATAACCCCAAAAATGGATTGCTGTTCATAAAAATAACTCCAAAATGTAACCCAACACTAGCAACTCATTAAGTTAAAGTTAAAGTCACAATGATAGTCACCCACACACACGAGGTGTGGCAAAATTATTCTCTGAATTTGACCCATCACCCTTGATCACCCCCTGGGAGGTGAGGGGAGCAGTGAGCAGCAGCGGTGGCCACGCCCGGGAATCATTTTTTGGTGATTTAACCCCCAATTCCATCCCTTGATGCTGAGTGCCAGCTCACAACATAAATTGGGTTATCAAAATAACCCAGTATTTTTTTAGTGTGCACAATGATTAATTGCAATCCTATTTCCCTCAGGCTGGCTTTAATCAGTCGGTGCGACACATTAATCAAGGAGCGTCCCCAAAGCGAGCGTGTTGTTCTTACGTTGTCGTCGTCGTCGCTAATCTGGCTCACATCCGCGCCGCTAGAGAGGCCCCGGTGTCTGAAGTATGGATTGAAGGGTCTCCGTCCCCCGAGTGGCGTTATGTAAGAGATGCAAAAAAAATCCACACCGTCATTGGGAGGGGGGAAAGAGGGAAGGAATTTTAAAGAGGAGATGAGAGATGGTGAAGGCGTTTAGAGAGATGACAGCATCTGAGGCTCATCCATCAGAGACCTGAGTGTCACAGATCACACGGGCTGGAAATAGCTTGGCGAGGGCAGCCGTCTAAACTCCATCACCATCACCACTGTCCGCCGTCTTACCACAGCATCACAAAAGGCGAAGGCATTTCTGCGCTGAAAGACAAGCGGAAAGGGAAAGTAGGTTAATGTCCTCAGAAGCTTTTTTTTTTTTTGATTCCCCGGAACAAACGGCAGAAATCAATAAGGAGTCTACAAAGATACCCCAAAAAAAGATTCTGCTGCAAAGTTCTGCATCCCCTCTGCGAGGATTTGACGTATCATTCGTGCTCCGCAATTAACACAAGCCTCAGTTCTGTTACGTGATTATTAACGCGGAAAAAAGAGCATTATTTAGAAAGGTATTTAGATTATTTAGAGGGGTATTTACATTGTTAAATATAAAAGTATGGTAACACTTTAGTATGGGGAACATATTCACCATTAATTAGTTGCTTATTAAAGTAACAAAGACTTAATTTAGAGTTATTTGGACACTAGGGTAACATATAAGGGTAAGGGTTGGGGTTAGGGTTACTAATAAGCAATAATTCTGAGGTTATTGAGCAGGGGTGTCCAAACTTTTTCCACTGAGGGCCACACACGGAAAAATTAATTTTCATTTTCATTTTCATTTTTAAACCATAACAAAATATATGCATTTTTTATTTATTTTACCTTTAGGGGTCCCGGGGACCAAAAAGGGTCTCAGTCATTAAAATGTTAAAAATAAGTCAGATTATTATTATTTTTTAATTATTTAACGCTTACAGTAAATCTCTATATCAACTTCAAGTTTATATAAAGTAATACAAATTAAAAAACATGTTTTATGGCTTTTCTGTCAAAAACAACTTAGTTTTTTATAGTAAAACTGAAATATGCAGTATTTGGTAATTAGAGCCCTAAAAGATCAATATGCAGGACACCATTGATTTGAACTCTTTCATATTTTTGAGTAATCACAGTGAAAAGATAAATAAAAAATCACTAAATATATTTGGGATCCAAAAGGTGCCCCACTCATAAAGTGATACATTTTTATTAGGTTTTTCTTTTACTTTCAACACTTAAGTTACGAGATCAACTTCAGATATATCTGTCGATTTTATGCTGGAACTATTATTTTGTTTATTTTATGCGCTTTTGTCAAAGAAAACTTTGATGTTTTTATATGGCTACCACACAATATATGCAATATTTACCACATAAAACATTTTAAAGTGAAATATTTGAAGTAATTGGAGCTCTGAAAATAATTCATTATAACATGGATTTTTTGTCATTATTATTATTTTTTGAGCAATGGCAAAAAAAGAAAAAGAAAGAAAGACAAAAGAAAAAAAAACAGCCTGCATGGCAGCTTTTGCGTCAATATTGCAACTTTTTCTCGTTAGATTTCACCTCATTCCACTTTTTTTAATGTTCTTTTTTATTTTTACAATAGTATTTCCAGAATGTGTGGTGGGCCGGTAAACAATTAGCTGCGGGCCGCAAATGGCCCCCAGGCCGCAGCTAATTGTTTGACACCCCTGTTATTGAGGGAAGACTCCTAGTTAATGGCTTACTGGTTGTATAATGAGGCCATGCAGAATAAGGCATTAATAAGTACTTAATAATGACTAACTAAGAGCCAATATGTTACTGATTTGCATGTTAATAAGCAACTAATTAATGGTTCCCCATACTAAAGTGTTACCAAAAGTATACTACATGAGATTTACAAAAGCTTGACATTTCAGAGTTGCTTTTTTTTCTCTTTTTATTTTTCAAAGATATTCTGGCACTTTAAGCTGACTTTTTGAAAGGCACTTCCAACTTGAAATACAAATATATAATACAAGGTGTTTTTGTTTTTCAGATGAGCCATCTGCCTCAGGGGTTGTCAGCGTCCTGGTGGCCATGGTCTGATGACCTCCTGGTGCAGATGGCTCCTGTGATAGTGTTTACTCACATGTCTCCTCTGTACTCAGCCATGCAATCATTTGTTCATCTAGTTCAGGGGTGTCAAACTCAAATACAGAGTGGGCCAAAATTTAAAACTGAACAAAGTTGTGGCGACCTAGCTGTCGTTTTATTTCTTTACTGTAAAATCTTTTTATAGTGCATTTCTGTACATGGAAAAACCACACCACTGTAATGTTCACAGTACATTTCTAGAAAATGAGCTGATAGTTTAAAAAAAAAAGTAAAATCTATCGTAGATTTTACATTGCCTTACTGTAAATGGAAAAATCACACCACTGTCATCTCAACAGTAACATTCTGGCAAATGAGCTGTTAGTTTTTTTTACAGTAAAACCTACAAAAAGTTGTTTTCACAATCCATTACAGTGAGTTGAAAAACACTACCACTTTCATTTTTCAGTTAAATTCTGGCAAAAAAGCTGCCAGTTTTTGTTTTTGTTTTACAGTAAAATCTATGGACGTTTCTACAGTGTCTAATTGTAAATGACAAATTTGCACCACTGTTAATCACTTAAAAATAAAATTCAGTTTTCCCTGTAAAGTATATGGAAGTTGTTTTCACAATGCATTACAGTAAGTTAAAAAATGGTACCACTTTTAAAAAAATTTTTACAGTAAAATTCTAGGGACTGAGCTGTTATTTTTTTGTTGTTTTTTACCGTAAAATCTATGGGTGTTTTTAAAGTGTCTGACTGTAGATAGAAAAACAGCACCACTGTTATTTTCACAGTAAAATTCTGATGAATGGAATGCCAGTTTTTTACTGTAAAATCTACGGTTGTTACTTTTACAGTACAATTCTGGCAACAGAGTTTCCATTTTTGTTGTTTTTACAGTGTATTACAGTAAATGAAAAAAAAACTATACCAATTTCATTATAACGATAAAATTCTGGCGACTGAGCTGACATTTTTTAAAATCATAAAATCTTTGATCGTTGTTTTTTTTTTTTACAGTGCATTACTGTAAATAGAAAAACAGCACTATTGTTATTTTAACAGTAAAATTCTGGCGAATGGGTTGTCTTTTTTTTTTACTGTAAAACCTACAGTCCTTGTTTTACAGTGCACTACTGCAAATTATTTTTATAGTAAAATTGTGGCGACCGAGCTGTCGTTTTATTTCTTTACTGTAAAATATTTAGTTGTTAATTTTACACCGCATTTCTGTACATGGAAAAACCACACCACTGTTATGTTTACAGTACATTTTTTAGCAAATGAGCTGCTAGTTTTCTAATGGGAAAAAACAGCACTGTTGTTATTTTCACAGTAAAATTATTGCGAATGGGTTACCAGTTTTTTACCGTAAAATCTACAGTCCTTGTTTTTACAGTGCATTACTGTAAATGGAAAAACAGTGCCTCTGTTATTTTTATAGTGCAAGTGTGGCGCCATACCTGTCGTATTATTTATTTCCTGTAAAATCTTTTACAGTGCATGTTTGTACATGGAAAAACCACACCACTGTTATGTTTACAGTAAAATTCTAGCAAATGAGCTGCTAGTTTTTTATTAAATGTAAAATCTATCGTCGTTTAAATGGAAAAATCACAAAACTGTCATCTCAACAGTAACATTCTGTCAAATGAGTTGTTAGTTTTTTACAGTAAAATCTACGGAAGTTTTCACAATGCATTACAGTAAGTTGAAAAAACACTACCACTTTCATTTTTCAGTTAAATTCTGGCAACTGAGCTGCCAGTTTTTTGGGTTTTTTTTACAGTAAAATCTATGGACGTTTCTACAGTGTAAATGAAAAAAATGCACCACCGTTAATCACCTAACAGTAAAAATGCAGTTTTCAATGGAAAATATATGGAAGTTGTTTTCACAATGCATTACAGTAAGTTAAAAAAATGGTACCACTTTTTTATTTTTGAAGTAAAATTCTAGAGACTGAGCTGCTGGTTTGTTTGTTTTTTTACCGTAAAATCTATGGTCGTTTTTAAAGTGTCTGACAGTGGATAGAAAAACAGCACCACTGTTAATTTTACAGTAAAATTCCGTTGAATGAAATACCAGTTGTTGTTTTTTTTTACCATAAACTCTATGGAAGTTAATACAGTGCATTGAATAAGATCTTAGAAGATCAGAACAGGAAGTGAACAAATACATTAGTAATTCATGCTATGACTTGGAAAAGGGGTAGGATTAAATAAGCTTTGCTTCTTCCTACTCCTTTTCAAACATGGTGTAAAGCCTGCTCAGTGGCCTTGTGGTAGGTCGTGAGTTCAAACCCCGGCCGAGTCATACCAAAGACTGTAAAAATGGGACCCATTACCTCCTGGAATTGGGGGTTAAATCACCAAAATGATTCCCGAGCGCTCCCCTCACCTCCCGGGGGGGTGGAACGAGGGGATGGGTCAAATGCAGAGGGTAATTTTCACCACACCTAGTGTGTGTGTGAGACTATCAGTGGTACTTTAAAGAGAAATTAACATATGTAATGTATCAGATTGTATCTGTTTACATGTTCGAAATAAATTCAACCATAATCATGACGTTTATGGCGAGACAGCACCACTGTTTCTCTTACAGTACAATTGAATGAGCTACTGTTTTTTTTTACAGTTTTGTGGACATACGTGCAAAACCTTACAAAGCTTCTAAATATCAAATTCCCTTTTTGGTTCCAAGAAGCTGGAAGTGAAGCTAAGACAAACAAACAGGAAGGATGGTTCTCGTTAAACAAGGTTTGACACGCCGGACTCCCCCGCCGTGATGTACGAGCGCGCTTCAAAAGGTGTCAGAGACGAACGCTGCTGCTGCCCGACACACTCAATATGTGACCCATGACCCGGGTCGGACCCTGGAAGGCCGGGCATGTGAGCAAGCGAGAGTTATTTTCCTATGGGCACGCACGCACGCACGCACACACACACACACACACACACACACACACACACACACACACACACACACACACACACACACACACACACACACACACACACACACACACACACACACACACACACACACACACACACACACACACACACACACACACACACACACACACACACACACACACGTCTTCTTTTAGACGACAATCAGTGAACTTTGCCTCGCACCCTTACAAACCTTTGTTTTAATCACACAAAGCCAAGTGGAAGTGCGTCGTCTGTTCCCTTAAAGCCGACTGTGCCGTGGAAGGGGAAAAGTAAATAAATATCATGTTAGTGGACTTCAATAGAGGTTAGTAAAAAGCTCCACGTGCAGTAAAATCCATTCTTGGTCTTTGGAGGAACAATAAAAAAGGGAACACTTCAATAAACGGACCTTTTAGTGCTCGTTTGTATGTCTAGTGACGTCCGCGTCAACGACATTAGCTACTACACTGCAAAAAAGTCAGTGTTCAAAAACAAGAAAAAATAATACAAAAACTAGGGGTATTTTATTTGAACTAAACAAAATTATCTGCCAATAGAACAAGAAAATTTGGCTTGTCAAGACTTTCCAAAACAAGTAAAATTAGCTAACCTCAATGAACCCTAAAATACCTTAAAATAAGTATTTTCTCACTAATAACAAGTGCACTTTTCTTGGTAGGAAAAAAAAAAAAAAAGAGACCTTTTTGCTCAATATGTTGAAAAATATTCTTAAATGAAGTAAATGCTAGTGCCATTATCTTGACATAATGATATGCGCTCGGCATTACATTTCTTGAAACCAGCAAACTTATACTAAAAACTAATTTATTGTTCTTAATGGAAAGGCAACAAGGCAACCGCTTGTTACTCTCGGGGTCTCCTAGCCGCTCAGGCAAATCATATGGTCTAAAAATGCATTTTTCCATCGATAACATGACATCATCGGGCCAAGTGCGTGCTCTTTCAGTCAATTAGTGCGCATATATACAGCCCGGCCCCCGGCCAACATTTTTTTAATCGTAATTTTGAGGAATTTATCTGAGTGTGCATGAACTATTTCTGTTCAACATTGTTAGAAATGTCACATCTTAAATGTTTAAATATTAACTGTCAGTTTACTGTACCGTGCCAACTGTACTACTATATGAGTACGTGTTTTCTATTGTTTCATTGAAAATAAAACAGCAAAGTCCATTTGGCTGTCATCTGTTTTAATTATGACACACAATTGTGTCAAAATCATGATTTTTTTTTTTCATGCTTGAAATAAGAAATTAATACTTTAAAAAAGTAGTTTTATACTTGTGAGTGTTGATGACACAGCTTTGCAACACTTGATATTCTAGTTTCAAGCATGTTTTACTCAATATAGGTCATCAAATCTCAGCAACAATCTGTAATATCTTACTGAGATCATTTAGGACCAAAACACTTAAAACAAGTAAAAGACTAACATAAAATCTGCTTAGTGAGAAGAATGATCTTATCAGACAGAAAATAAGCAAAAAACACCCTTATTTGAGATATTTAATCTTACTTAGATTTCAGTTTTTGCAGTTTAGTGTTGTCCTGATAACAATATTTTAGTACCGGTATTTCTGTACTTTTCTAAATAAAGGGGACCACAAAAAATTGCATTATTGGCTTTATTTTAACAAGAAATCTTAGGGTACATTAAACGTATGTTTATTTTATTGCAATCGAAGAGCAAGTTTGTCCTTAAATAAAATAGTGAACATACAAGACAACTTGTCTTTTAGTAGTAAGTAAACAAATAAAGGCTCCTAATTTAGTCGGCTGATGTATGCAGTAACATATTGTATCATTTATCATTCTATTATTTTGTCAAAATTATGAGGGACAAGCTCGCAAAAGCAGCAATGTCACGACATGACAACGCGTCGTCATGCCCGGGGACCGGTACTTTTCAAACAGAGTATAGTACCGTTTTTGATTCATTCCAGTACCGGTATACAGTACAACCCTATTAGTTACACCCGCACAATACATTCCGCATTTATTGTCACGTCCGGGTCGCATGTTATTGCGCGGATTGTTTTCCTAGGATGCAGACAGAACTCCGGAGGCAATGTGCAGGTAAGACAATGATTCATTTAACATAAATCAGTCAAAATCCAAAAACACACAGTAAACAAACACAAGAAAAGTGTGCCGATTGCACGAGAAGCCAAGGGAATAGCTGACAGGAAGACTTAGCATTGAATCAGGATTTAAATAGTATACCCACATAACTTGTTACATAGCGCAAACAAGACAGCCAGACTTAGTGTGGCGAAAAGCAGGAATAAATAGAGCAGGTGAGCGTCCTGAACACTAATCAGAGGCAGGTGAAAATAATCAGCCCCCATGGCAACTAAAACACAAACTCAGGGGTGCTGAAAACAGATCTGGGCAACGGATCATGACATTTATAATCAATGAAACTTGATTTTTGTTAGGACTTTTCGGACGCAAAATGTAGCACTGATTTACTAAAGGTTTGCGTGTATAAAAAGGCATGCAAACTTGATAGCGCACACAAAGCTGATCCACTCCATGACTGTGCCTTTCAAAGAGAGCGCAACCCATTGAGCGTGTCTGTCTTCATGTACAGTACAAGCCAAAAGTTTGGGCACACCTTCTCATTCAATGCGTTTTCTTTATTTTCATGACTATTTACATTCTAGATTGTCACTGAAGGCATCAAAACTATGAATGAACACATGTGGAGTTATGTACTTAACAAAAAAAGGTGAAATAACTGAAAACATGTTTTATATTCTAGTTTCTTCAAAATAGCCACCCTTTGCTCTGATTACTGCTTTGCACACTCTTGGCATTCTCACCTGAAATGGTTTTCACTTCACAGGTGTGCTTGAAGCTCATCGAGAGAATGCCAAGAGTTACATAACATCACCACATCCCAGAGGAATGCATGTACAGTATATGTATGTATGTACGCAGACACATGTCACACCTCACTTTGAAGATGAAGCCCTCACATGTTCGGGGAAGCGGGCCGGCCGCCTGCCGCAATGCGACTGCAAGGATATTAAAAAAGTAGTTTTGGGCTTTGGTCTTTATTATGGAGCGCCGTCCTTCAAATGCAACATTAGCAGTCATGGCTTGTTGCTAAGCAATATCCAGCCGCACAAAAGGAGCAAGCAGAGCGACGTCAGACTTTGAATAATAAGATTAGATTCCCCAACCTGCGGTAGGAATCTCATTTCAAAGTTCTCAAATACTATATGGAATATCTATAATACTATTAATGTCGATATGTTAATGGTTCCAAGTGCAGTAACTAGAGTGTGCATGGCAAAAAGTATGAAATTACAGGCTACAACGCTTTACGATAAGACACACTGCAAAAACTGAAATCTAAGTAAGATTAAATATCTCAAATAAGGGTGATATTTGCTTATTTTCTGCCTGATAAGATAATTCTTCTCACTAAGCAGATTTTATGTTAGAGTGTTTTAATTGTTTTAAGTGTTTTGGTCCTAAATGATCTCAGTAAGATATTACAGCTTGTAGCTGAGATTTTAGGGCCTATATTGAGTAAAACATGCTTGAAACTAGAATATCAAGTGTTGCAAAGCTGTGTCATCAACACTCACAAGTATAAAACTACTTTTTTAAAGAAATAATTTCTTACTTCAAGCATGAAAAAAAAAAATCATGATGCCGAGCGCATATCATTATGTCAAGATAATGGCACAAGCATTTACTTATTTAAGAATATTTTTCAACATATTGAGCAAAAAGGTCCAAAAAAAAAATTCTACCAAGTAAAGTGCACTTGTTATTAGTGAGAATATACTTATTTTGAGGTATTTTGGGGTTCATTGAGGTTAGCTACTTTTACTTGTTTTGGAAAGTCTTGACAAGCCGAATTTTCTTGTTCTATTGGCAGATAATTTTGCTTAGTTCAAGTAAAATACCCCTCATTTTTGTATTTTTGTTTCTTGTTTTTGAACACTGACTTTTTGCAGTGCAGTGGAACAGTGTTATTCAACCGGTAAATCAGCAAAGAAAGCTAATGATGAACGATTCAAGGGAGGAACTTATATTTTATAGGTATTATGAAAATTATACTAAAAATAAAAATCATTTTTTTAGGAGGGAATTTTGGTGCAGCTATGGAAAAAAATGCAGATCCAGTATCCTGTACACTTTGACTTGATTATTGATAACTAGAGTACATTTTTGTTATGACATGTTAGCTACTTCTCTTTGTTTATAATGTTTATAATGTCTATTTTCTATTTGCTGCTGGATCTACTCTCTATTTTATGCTGCTGCTGTCACATATACTGTATATACTGTAATATTGTACATGGTCATTGGTATATATTGTATATATGTTATAGACATAATATAATATATCTGTATATATATATTATTCTGTACACATATTATGTATATATTCACTTTCTATCATTGTAACTGAGCTACTGTGTTGAACAATTTCCCTTGTGGATCATTAAAGTTTGTCTAAGTCTAAGTCTAAGTCTAAACCCCTTTTTTTGGGTGGTTTTAACTAGGGCTGGGCGATATATCGATATACTCGATATATCGCGGGTTGGTTTGTCTCTGTGCGATATAGAAACTGACTATATCGTGATATTCGAGTATACGTTCTCACGCAGTTGCTTTTAGCTGCGGATATTACACTACAGGCGTTTCTCACTCTTTCTTGTCTCTCCTTCTCACAGAGACATAAAACAAGCGCACCTTCTTACATACGTCACATACGTGTGCGCCCTCGCGGAGCAGAGAGGTAGCGGCGTGGGTAACGTTAGCTGTGGTGCGAGTGGTAATACGAGAGAAAGAAGGTGCGAATCTGGTAACAAATGAAGGAAGAATTAATTCCTGTCATAACGTGGACTGTGAGGGGTTTGTTTTCCCGAGATGCAAGGAAAGTTGTATCGGACATGGCTTGCAGGTAAAGACATGGTTTGATTATTACTATAAACTACAAAGTACAAACAAAAGGGTGCGCGCACAAAGGCGGAGAACAAACTTGACTAATGAAACAAAAACTAGCACTTAGGCAGACTACGGGCAAGAAACAAAAAAACACTGACTGTGACATGAAAATAGACAAAACTCACTTGGCATGGAACTATGGTAGCAGGGGTAACATGGGTAGAAGAAGTCAAACAGAGTTAATGTCGCCAGACAGACTGCCTGGCAACTGAAAGCTTAAATAATACCGACATGAATAGTGACAGGTGCGCGAGTGCAAAACGTGAGACAGGTGCGTGACATGAGGACAGGTGAAAACTAATGGGTTGTCATGGAAACAAAACAAACAAGAGTGCACAAAGAGTCCAAAAACCAAACCGAACATTACCAAAACAAAACATGATCACACAGACATGACAATTCCCAAGAAAAACAGCAGGGGGTCCATCGTCTGGCGGTGGTTTGTCTTCAAGCGGGAATATGTCGAACAGAAAACCGTAATTTGTCAAGTGTGGGGCAAAAGCGTTGCTACAAAATGTAGCATTACTGCTAATATGTAGCATCATTTGAAAAGTCACCCGCTAGAGAATGAAGAGTGCTTACTCCGCATGTCAACATCTCCGTTTGGTGCCACACCAACAAAATGCCAAGGCAACCATTTCCACATCAACACCGTATGAAAAAAAATAGTCAACAACAGAAGGAGATAACGTCCGCAGGAACCTACCACATAGCGAAGGACATACACTATTTGATTTCCTATTATGCAGCTCATTTTTATTTGGCAGTTATTGAAATATCTTGTGTGACATCATGCACAAAAGTGCACTTTACTTGTTTTAAACTATTGTAGTGGCGTTCTGTACAAAAAGTGCACTTTAATTTAGTGTTGTTTTGATAAGTCATCTTAGTGACATCATGCACAAAAGTGCACTCATAGCTTCTTTTAAAATGTCCCTGACAATCTTGCACTTTCTGTTTTGGAAATGACATGAATGTCTTTGCCACTGCTTAATAAGTACAGTTTTGCTAAATTTACTTAGTTGTGATTTTCCTCTATGCATGAAAGTTTAAAAGTAGCATATATTAATGCAGTATGAAGAAGAATGTTTTAATGTAGACACATAGAATCATCATACTGCTGTGATTATATGCATCAAGTGTTCATTCAAGACTAAGGCAAAACATTGAGATATATATCAATGGCCTAAAAATATCGAGATATTAATAAAAGGCCATATCGCCCAGCCCTAGTTTTGACATACAAAGATACTTAAAACTTTTTGTGAATCCTGGTGAAGTACATTTTCCCACACTACGGAATGGACTGAGGGTCAAAGAATTTGCGCCGTTAAACTATATAGTCAGCGCGTTGTCGCGTTAACTTTGACATAAATGCTACACTGCTAGTTAGAAGTTTTGACACACTTTCCAATGCGGTTTTTTACAAACCCCGTTTCCATATGAGTTGGGAAATTGTGTTAGATGTAAATATAAACGGAATACAATGATTTGCAAATCATTTTCAACCCATATTCAGTTGAATATGCCACAAAGACAACATATTTGATGTTGAAACTGATAAACTTTTTTTTTTTTGCAAATAAACATTAACTTCAGAATTTGATGTCAGTAACACGTGACAAAAAAGTTGGGAAAGGTGGCAATAAATACTGATAAAGTTGAGGAATGCTCATCAAACACTTATTTGGAACATCCCACAGGTGAACAGGCAAATTGGGAACAGGTGGGTGCCATGATTGGGTATAAAAGTAGATTCCATGAAATGCTCAGTCATTCACAGACAAGGACGGGGCGAGGGTCACCACTTTGTCAACAAATGCGTGAGCAAATTGTTGAACAGTTTAAGAAAAACCTTTCTCAACCAGCTATTGCAAGGAATTTAGGGATTTCACCATCTACGGTCCGTAATATCATCAAAGGGTTCAGAGGATCTGGAGAAATCACTGCACGTAAGCAGCTAAGCCCGTGACCTTCGATCCCTCAGGCTGTACTGCATCAACAAGCGACATCAGTGTGTAAAGGATATCACCACATGGGCTCAGGAACACTTCAGAAACCCACTGTCAGTAACTACAGTTGGTCGCTACATCTGTAAGTGCAAGTTAAAACTCTCCTATGCAAGGCGAAAACCGTTTATCAACAACACCCAGAAACGCCCTCGGCTTCGCTGGGCCTGAGCTCATCTAAGATGGACTGATACAAAAGGAAAAGTGTTCGGTGGTCTGACGAGTCCACATTTCAAATTGTTTTTGGAAACTGTGGACGTCGTGTCCTCCGGACCAAAGAGGAAAAGAACCATCCGGATTGTTATAGGCGCAAAGTTGAAAAGCCAGCATGTGTGATGGTATGGGGGTGTATTAGTGCCCAAGGCATGGGTAACTTACACATCTGTGAAGGCGCTATTAATGCTGAAAGGTACATACAGGTTTTGGAACAACATATGTTGCCATCCAAGCAATGTTACCATTGACGCCCCTGCTTATTTCAGCAAGACAATGCCAAGCCACGTGTTACATCAACGTGGCTTTATAGTAAAAGAGTGCGGGTACTAGACTGGCCTGCCTGCAGTCCAGACCTGTCTCTCATGGAAAATGAAGCCTAAAATACCACAAGGGAGACCCCCGGACTGTTGAACAACTTAAGCTGTACATCAAGCAAGAATGGGAAGGAATTCCACCTGAGAAGCTTAAAAAATGTGTCTCCTCAGTTCCCAAACGTTTACTGAGTGTTGTTAAAAGGAAAGGCCATGTAACACAGTGGTGAACATGCCCTTTCCCAACTACTTTGGCACGTGTTGCAGCCATTAAATTCTAAGTTAATTATTATTTCCAAAAAAAAATAAAAAAGTTCATGAGTTTGAACATCAAATATGTTGTCTTTGTAGTGCATTCAACTGAATATGGGTTGAAAAGGATTTGCAAATCGTTGTATTCCGTTTATATTTACATGTAACACAATTTCCCAACTCATATGGAAACGGGGTTTGTACAAAAGTGTGTGGACTCTTTGTGTTCATTGGACAGCGATGTTTTACTATTCACACACAAAAAACAGACTTTCTGCCGTTCTTTTCGTCTCCTATCATTAGCCAGATGTAAACATTAGCTTCGCTGTCGAGCGGCCACATCAACGTAAACATGCGCACGTGAGGTCATCCTCCAGGCTCCGAGGCGGCGCTGACCCGCCGACCCCGGAGCCTCACAGGCGGACCATCCATCACAACCCATCGTGGCCAAGGTGAGTGCTTGTGATCGGGCCGCACGCGGAGACGACGGCGGCGGTGACGGCCGGGGGTCAGATGTCAAGCCTGTTCCCACAGTAGCAAGAGGGTTACGGGGGTTGTCTCTGCTCGCTTGTCACGTGGTCAGCACCGCCGTTGACGTTCTAATTGAGCGGAATGGTGAGCGTGACTTGAGCGGACGGATTAAAACATGAGAATCTGTCAGCGGGTCGTTTTAATTTTAGGAAGGCTGCCAGGACCGCGTTCTGCTGATACAATGTAGTATGAATGGAAGAATAGTTTAAATGTTGGAATGTGCTTTTTTTGTTTGTTTGTTTTTTTTCCTGTCCAGCTACTCAGGCAAATCATATAGTTGATGTAGATGTCCATATCGGATGTACAGATTTACTTTACAAAAGAGAAGTGTAGGATACTTCTCTTGTTGCCTTATTTGTATTTGACATTATTAAATGGATTTATATTATTATTTGGTGCAGCCGGGCCGGAGCAGGAGGGGATAGAAAGAGGGAAAAAGGAAGACAGAGGGGGAAATTGTGGGGATGAGAGGGGGATAAGACAGAGAGACAACAACAACAGCAAACACAACAACAACAACAGAACAACATCAGCAAATAGGATATGTACACATATGATGGTAAAAGTAATAGCAAAGAAGCAGTTAGTGAAATAAATAATACAGAAATGACAATGAGCATTATTACACTACAAATGGAGCAATACAAATACCAATAGAAGTAGCACAATTGATAATGAATAATAACAATAATTACCTCTATTATCAACAATACAATTGTTCAAATGCAACAATACATATATGTAATGATAACTTGAAATACAAAAGAAAAAGCAGATAAATGCAGGTGAAGAAAGAGAAGCCAACTATATTAACCTTGTAGTTTGTTATAGTAAACCTAGGTTAAGCTTTATCAGTGTGCCATGTTACCCAGTTTACCGCAGGGCAACAACGTTAATATATGTTTGATGAAACGTGATTATATGCATGAGTGTATGTATGCATATGTACTTGTATATGTACCAGTGGCGTGCGGTGAGGATAATGTCTGGTGAGGCACTGCATCATCACAGTCAGATTTACAAACATATGAACCCTAAATAGTATCTTATTCACCATGTGATTGGCAGCAGTTAACGGGTTATGTTTAAAAGCTCATACCAGCATTCTTTACACAACTGTAGCACACAAAAAAGCACATTTAATTAAAAAAAACATTATTATGGTCTTACCTTTCTTGCTAGACAGCCTTTGCATGTGTAGCACGCCGTTTGAAAAGAACGGGTCTTCTGTCCCGAAGTCAAAAGCAAACCTTTTAGCTCCGGCGTTGGTCTACCTTTAATTATTACCTCCTGCTTCCATTGAAAGTCCAGTTTAGAAAACTGTTTTATTTTACATATGTAATCCTCCATGTTTTTAATAAAAGTCCAGGCGAGAGGAAATAAACAATTGACTTGCAAACTTTTTTTCTTTTTTTTTTTTTTTCTTCTGCGGCGAGGAATGATCTCTGGGATCACTACCGCCCTCTACCACCAGGAGGCCGGATTACTGCGAGCCTCAACCAGTACGTCTTTTGCAGCAAATTTATGAATGCTCAGCACAAGAAATACGTTACACACATACAGTTGTTGACAAAATACACTGTACATTATATACCTCAGCTAACTAAACTATGCCATAGTTTAGTTAGCTGATATAATTCATATAGCAATACAGTCTCACTGCACAGCAACTCAGCAGTTAGCCGAGTCATTGTGCACAATCCATGTTGAGGCTCAACTCAGTGACGTGCCTCATCTGGCTGCTGATCACCGCACCGTCTCTTCTCAGTATTTGAACGGCAAATGTGAAAATAAAAATAAAAATAATCTAAAACTGGTGAAGTTAAATGGAAAATAACTTTAGTATAATCACTGGATACATATAACAATTTAATTATTATTTTTTTCTTTTTACATTTTTTTTCTTTCCATGACGGCAGGTGAGGCCCCGCCTCCCCTGCCTCTAGTGACGGCACGCCACTGATATGTACAGTATGTGTATATGTATGTTTGTACAGTGAATGTATATGTACAGAATGTATATATGTATGTATGTTTGTACAGTGAATGTATATGTATAGAATGTATGTACTGTATGTGTGTTTGTACAGTGAATGTATATGTACAGTTGGAATGGTTTGGATGTTGAAGAGTTTGAATTTCCAGGAGAAACGGATTTTGGTTTGGAACTTGGGTAAGTGTTAGTTGGATGAGTGGAATGGGTTGATGTGGGAATGGTTTGAATAGGTTGAAAAATGTGCGGATTGTGGAAGTTAAAAAATAATCATTTTGAATGGGGAAAATGTCCCTGAAAAATGGGAATTCTTGGCAATCCGGGAATTGTTTTAAAATGTTGAAGGAGAGCACACAATTTTGAACAGGCTGAATATTTTGGAGTTGGAACGGTTTCAATCGGATGAAAAATGTGGGAATTGTGCAACTTTGAAAAATGTCCCATTGGTTTGAATGGGAATTTCCCCAAAATTTGGGGATTTGGGTAAAAGCGGGAATTTTTTGGAAAATGGTCAAAAAAAACTTGAATAATCTGAATGAGTTGAAATGGTTGGCGTTGAAATTTTTCAAATCGGTCGAGAAATGTTGAAGTAGTAACATGTTGAATTGACAAATGGTATTACGGAATTCCTGGAATTTTAGGAAAAATTGAAAATTTTCCAGTTCAAAAAACAACTTTGTTTTTTTGTCCTAATTAAGAGGAATGTCATGAACGGTTGAAGTGGGTTGAAAAATGTGGGAGGAGGAGTTGCCAGAAAAAGGGTGGAAATAGGGCTTTGGAAAAACAGGAATTCTGGAAAATCCTGGAATTTCTTTGAACTTGGAAAAAGGGTAGTTTCAATTTCCAGGATGGTGGAATGTGTTGAAGGTAGAATGGTTTGAATCGGTTGAAAAATGTGGAAATAGCGGAAGTTTGAAAAATGGCCAATTAATTTTAAATGGGAAAAATGTCCCAGAAAAATGGGAATTCTTGGCAATCCGGGAATTGTTTTAAATTGTTGAAGGAGAGCACACAATTTTGAACAGGCTGAATATTTTGGAGTTGGAACGGTTTCAATCGGATGAAAAATGTGGGAATTGTGCAACTTTGAAAACTGTCCCATTGGTATTAATGGGAATTTCCCAAAAATTTGGGGATTTCGGTAAAAGCGGGAATTTTTTTTTAAATTGCTTAAAAAAAATTGAATAATCGGAATGAGTTGAAATGGTTGGTGTTGAAATTTTTCAAATCGGTCGAGAAATGTTGAAGTAGTAACATGTTGAATAGAGAAATGGTATTACGGAATTCCTGGAATTTTGGGAAAAACAGAAATTTTTCCAGTTCAAAAAACAACTTTGTTTTTTTGTCCTAATTAAGAGGAATGTCATGAACGGTTGAAGTGGGTTGAAAAATGTGGGAAGAGGAGTCGCTGCCAGAAAAAAGAGTGGAACTAGGGCTTTGGAAAAACAGGAAATCCTGGAAAGTCCTGGAATTTCTTTGAATTTGGAAAAAAAGTAATTTAAATTTTCCAGGATGGTGGAATGTGTTGAAGGTGGAATGGTTTGAATCGGTTGAAAAATGTGGAAATAGCAGAAGTTTGAAAAATGGCCAATTAATTTTGAATGGGAAAAATGTCCCGGAAAACCTGGAATTCTGGGAAATCAAGGGAAAGCCTGCGATTCCCAAATAGGCTAAACAACTTGAAGTTGGAACGGTATGAATCGGGTGGAAAATGTGGAAGGTAGAGCGCCCCAAAATCTGGAGAAGAATAAGAAGTTGAAGAAGTTTAATAAATAGATGAATTTTGGTGTAAAAAACCGTATGTGTGAATGCGAATAAGCTTAGTTTTTCTTGAAGTATCAAGGAGTAGAGTATGACATTTCATCATAAGACTGGACGGTTGTGACATTCACGAAACAAATCGGATCAATTGACTGGCTCCTTAACATGAACAATGATAATTCATCTAGCATGACATTTAGCAAAAAAACATCAGCTTTCCACTTTGTGCATTTCATTTGCAGTCTTGACGTGTCGGGGTGTGGGCCTTTTGATTGATTGATTGAGACTGTTATTAGTAGATTGCACAGTACAGTACATATACCGTACAATTGACCACTAAATGGTAACACCCGAATACGTTTTTCAACTTGTTTAAATCGGAGTCCACGTTAATCAATTCATGGTAAAATGGTAAATTCATGGCCTTCTCTCTGCCTTGACTGCAGCTGGGACTGCTGCGCGAGGCTACTCTCTACCTCAGCCTGCTCGTTGAGAAGATTCACTGCAGAGCGATTGATACGTGGTAAAAGTAGCTAAATTTGTCGCTAGCCGCTTTTGAGAAAGAAAGTCACAAAGAGGAGTTGGAATGTCACCAGATTTAGCAAAAAAAAAAGGCACCAAGTTCGCAACACTGAATGCATCTACCGCATTTTCCGCACTATAAGGCGCACCTAAAAACCTCACATTTTCTCAAAAGCTGACAGTGCGCCTTATAATCCGGTGCGCCTTATATATGGACCAATATTGAGCCACAACAGGTCTCGCAACTACGGGATGCATAACGTAACCCCAGCCTCTACTGTAGTGTCTATTCTATGCACCTTATAATGTGGTGCGCCTTATATATGAACAACGTTTTAAAATAGGCCATTCGTTGAAGGTGCGCCTTATATTCCGGTGCGCCTTATAGTGCGGAAAATACGGTAATTCAAAATAAGGCTGTAATGGTCACTTTAATAGCAAATGTTGATCCGATTCATTGGGACGGACGATGCTATGCAATGCAACAATATGATGTTTTATGCTAAGCTATACATTACTATACACCCACTGAAAAAATTATGTACAACAAGCCAACTCAACACAGTTGCGAAAGTAATTATTTTTTAAAGTGCGGGTTTGGAGGGGGAGGGAGGGGCTGCCGAAGCATACGCGTCATTTAGGCTTCAGACGCAGCACTGCAACAAAAGCGGAGGGCGTTGAAGCGTATTCAAGTGTCGAAATGCGTGTATGAGTATTAAAAACTACACTATATTGCCAAAAGTATTTGGCCAGCTATCCAAATTATCAGAGTCAGGTGTCCTAATCACTTGGCCCGGCCACAGGTGTATAAAATCAAGCACTTAGGCATGGAGACTGTTTCTACAAACATGTGTGAAAGAATGGGCCACTCTCAGTGATTTCCAGCGTGGAACTGTCATAGGATGCCACCTGTGCAACAAATCCAGTCGTGAAATTTCCTCGCTCCTAAATATTCCAAAGTCGACTGTCGGCTTTATTATAAGAAAATGGAAGAGTTTGGGAACAACAGCAACTCAGCCACCAAGTGGTAAGCAACGTAAACTGACTTTCGGCACAGTCTGTTGCTACAGAGCTCCAAACTTCATGTGACCTTCCAATTAGCCCATGTACAGTACGCAGCGAGCTTCATGGAATGGGTTTCCATGGCCGAGCAGCTGCATCTAAGCCATACATCACCATGTTCAGTGCAAAGCGTGGGATGCAGTGGTGTAAAGCACGTCACCACTGGACTCTAGAGCAGTGGAGACGCCTTCTCTGGAGTGATGAATCAAGCTTTTCCATCTGGTAATCTGATGGACGAGTCTGGGATTGGAGGTTTCCAGGAGAACGCTACATTTAGGAATTTGGTGGAGGAATTATGGTGCAGGGTTGTTTTTTAGGAGTTGGGCTTGGCCCCTTAGTTCCAGTGAAAGGAACGTTGAATGCTCCAGGATACCAAAACATTTTGGACAATTCCATGCTCCCAACCATGTGGGAACAGTTTGGAGCGGGCCCCTTCCTCTTCCAACATGACTGTGCACCAGTACACAAAGCAAGGTCCATAAAGACATGGATGACAGAGTCTGGTGTGGATGAACTTGACTGGCCTGCACAGAGTCCTGACCTGAACCCGATAGAACACCTTTGGGATGAATTAGAACGGAGACTGAGAGCCAGGCCTTCTCGACCAACATCAGTGTGTGACCTCACCAATGCGCCTTTGGAAGAATGGTGGAAAAATTCCTATAAACACACTCCGCAACCTTGTGGACAGCCTTCCCAGAAGAGTTAGATAGATAGTACTTTATTGATTCCTTCAGGAGAGTTCCCTCAGGAACAAGAAAAAGAAAAAGTTGAAGCTGTAACAGCTGCAAAAGGTGGAGCGACATCATATTGAACCCTATGGGTTAGGAATGGGATGGCACTTCAAGTTCATATGTGAGTCAAGGCAGGTGGCCAAAAACTTTTGGCAATATAGTGTACGTACGTATTGCACAGCAAAGCTGCCTGGCACTTCAAATGCAGCTGATGGCATCGTGTGGCCACACAGAATGTTAATTGTACTTGAAAAGTAGACCATTTATAGAATACATTACTTTAGAAATACGGTAGTGAAAAAAAAAATGATACGTCAGAATTTGACAGATGGGACTAGCATTTGCAATCGAGGGTAACAATGGACGACTACTACTTCCTGTCTGTCTGCAGAGGTAAAAGTTCTTGTCCTTGTTCTTATGTCCCCGCTTTTCACCCTGAACTTTTTGCGGTTACAAGGTGCAGCTAGATGGGTGAGTATCCATCACCCCCCCCACTCATAGACCCTCCCCCTCATCAGAAGAGAGAAGTCCAGCAGGGTTATTACTTTGAGGGCAGCCATTAAAAGCTTTTACCCTCCAGCGATCGAAGACACACACTGGAGGGGCTGTTTATCTGGCCTTCTTATCACGGCAGCAGCATCCAGACAGAGATGAGGAGGAAGGAGGATCGCGGGGGGTTGAGACATAGGGCGGCGGGAAAAGAACACCTTGTTCTAGAAGGATCTCTCCTTTTACTTGAGGACACAGACTGTTTAGAATCCCACTTTGACCCCTTTGAGATGATTCTTTAGGTTTTCCTTGTTTCTAATGCCAACCTTACAATCGGCGTGTTTAAATGAGAGGTCATGGGACCACCAGAGGTTGACTGAAGGACGTAAAAAAAAAACACAAAGCCTGTCACATATTAAGTAATGGAGCAGGTCACGCGTCTCTGTCCTGGCTGCTCAGTACAATATGGCTAATGGCATCCACCTTTGTATTTCATATAGTGCCCAAGAACATATATTTTATGTTAGTGCTGTTAAACGATTACAATTTTAAATGACATTAATGACACTTCTCCATTTTAATTTATCAGGATTAATCTCAATAAATTCCCATTAAAATAGATGGTATCTCAAGTACCATTTTTTCCGGACTATAAGGCGCACTTTGTTAGAATAATTATATGTAAGTTATCACACAACTCTTATGCTTAAAGGCCTACTGAAATGATTTTTTTTTATTTAAACGGGGATAGCAGATCCATTCTATGTGTCATACTTGATCATTTCACGATATTGCCATATTTTTGCTGAAAGGATTTAGTAGAGAACATCGACGATAAAGTTCACAACTTTTGGTCGCTGATAAAAAAGCCTTGCCTGTACCGGAAGTAGCGTGACCTCACAGGTTGTGGAGCTCCTCACGTTTCGCCATTGTTTACACCAGCAGCGAGAGCGATTCGGACCGAGAAAGCGACGATTACCCCATTAATTTGAGCGAGGATGAAAGATTTGTGGCTGAGGAACGTGAGAGTTAAGGACTAGAGTGCAGTGCAGGACGTATCTTTTTTCGCTTTGACCGTAACTTAGGTACAAGCTGGCTCATTGGATTCCACACTTTCTCCTTTTTCTATTGTGGATCACAGATTTGTATTTTAAACCACCTCGGATACTATATCCTCTTGAAAATGAGAGTCGAGAACGCGAAATGGACATTCACAGTGACTTTTATCTCCACGACAATACATCGGTTAAGCTCTTTAGCTACGGAGCTAACGTGACAGAAAATGAACAATACTATTAAACCATGGACATGTAACTACACGGTTAATGCTTTCCAGCCTGGTGAAGCTTAACAATGCTGTTGCTAACGACGCCATTGAAGCTAACTTAGCTACGGGACCTCGACAGAGCTATGCTAAAAACATTAGCGCTCCACCTACGCTAGCCCTCATCTGCTCATCAACACCGTGCTCACTTGCGTTCCAGCGATCGACGGAGCGACGGTCGGTGGCCTGGAGACGGAGGAAGTCAAGGTGAGGTCGGCGGCTAGCGCGTCTGCTATCCATCTCAAAGTCCTCCTGGTTGTGTTGCTGTAGTCCGCCGCTAATACACCGATCCCACCTACAGCTTTCTTCTTTGCAGTCTCCATTGTTCATTAAACAAATTGCAAAAGATTCACCAACACAGATGTCCAGAATACTGTGGAATTTTGGGATGAAAACAGAAATTTTTGTATTGGATCCAATGGGGTCCAAATACTTCCGGTTCAACCATTGACGTCACGCGCAAACGTCATCATATCAAAACGTTTTCAGCCGGAAGTTTGCCGGGAAATTTAAAATTGCACTTTATAAGTTAACCCGGCCGTATTGGCATGTGTTGCAACGTTAAGATTTCATCATTGATATATAAACTATCAGACTGCGTGGGCGGTAGTAGTGGGTTTCAGTAGGCCTTTAAAGGCTGTTGCTATAGTTATTATCAATTGTGCTGAAGTTGTACTTTTCTATCTGTGCAAAGGGACAACTTGCAATCTTGGATTGCGAGTCGTCTCGTATCAGTGTTTGTGTCCAGACCCGGCCTGCTGACTGCCAAGGGCGAACATCGAGTACCTTGACGCAGACAAGGCAGAGACAGGGCGCTATCACGAGTGTCAGCACATTTCCATTTCTGAATAATCATATATTGTGTCTAACTGGGGCTGCTGAAATGACCCCCCGTTCCTTCAGAAGCAGCCTCAGTGATGTAACCAGGGACCTCCCAAATAAATAGAGGAGCACGTGGGACTGTACCTTAGAGCGTAGGTATCGTACATTATCCTTTGCTACCTTTTTAAATAAATCTCAGTGTCTTTTTTTTTCCTCCCGTCGATGCACTTCAAAATGTTACGTTCTTTTAACTTGTGAAGCAAATAAACAGTTTCCTCTATATTCCAATTGTTGCCTTTGTTTTTAAACAGTATCTGCTTCCCCTGCGCATTGAGGCTGGCGCATGCGCGATACGAAGGGTCCCCTGCCGTGGCACACGCCCACTCGAGAGATCTGGCTTTCAATTGCATAATGCAGGTGTGTTAGTCCGACTTTTCAAATACTGAACACGATCAGATTAAGGTGTTTCAATGGGTTTGAGGATGCTTATTTAGAGTCAAACTATTTGAGAAATCGGACTAATTAAATCAATAAATTAATTTCTCAGGTACGACACTGCAAGCTGTTATAAAAGCCAGAGGTGGTGCAACAAAGTACTAGTGGTGTGTTGTAGTGTTTGTTTTTATTGACTCCATATTTTTTTTCCTCAGAATTGAGTGATTTGATATTTTTTGTCACCCAGCTCGAACTAAAAATGTAACTGTTACGGATTAATACAACTTTTTTTCTTGATATTATTAAAGCCAGAAGGTTGACATTTGAAATAGTGTTAAGTTAAAGTTAAGTTGAAGTACCCATGATTGTCACACACACACTAAGTGTGGCGAAATTATTCTCTGCATTTGACCCATCACCCTTGATCACCCCCTGGGAGGTGGAGGGGAGCAGTGAGCAGCAGCGGTGGCCGCGCCCGGGAATCATTTTTGGCGATTTAACCCCCAATTCCAACTAGAGATGTCCGATAATGGCTTTTTTGCTGATATCCGATATTGTCCAACTCTTAATTACCGATTCCGATATCAACCAATACCGATATATACAGTCGTGGAATTAACACATTATTATGCCTAATTTTATTGTGGTGCCCCGCTGGATGCATTAAACAATGTAACACGGTTTTCCAAAATAAATCAACTCAAGTTATGGGAAAAGATGCCAACATGGCACTGCCATATTTATTATTGAAGTCACAAAGTGCATTATTTTTTTTAACATGCCTCAAAACAGCAGCTTGGAATTTGGGACATGCTCTCCCTGAGAGAGCATGAGGAGGTTGAGGTAGGCGGGGTTGAAGTGGGGGGTGAGGTAGGGTGTAGCGAGGGGTGTATATTGTAGCTTCCCGGAAGAGTTAGTGCTGCAAGGGGTTCTGGGTATTTGTTCTGTTGTGTTTATGCTGTTACGGTGCGGATGTTCTCCCGAAATGTGTTTGGAGTGGGTTCACAGTGTGGCGCATATTTGTAACAGTGTTAAAGTTGTTTATACGTCCACCCTCAGTGTGACCTGTATGGCTGTTGACCAATTATGCCTTGCATTCCCTTGTGTGTGTGAAAAGCCGTAGATATTATGTGACTGGGCAGTGCCTTTAAGGTTTATTGGCGCTCTGTACACCTCCCTACGTCCGTGTACACAGCGGCGTTTAAAAAAGTCATACATTTTACTTTTTGAAACCGATACCGAAAATTTTGAAACCGATACCGATAATTTCCGATATTTCATTTTAAAGCATTTATCGGCCGATAATATCGGCAGTCCGATACTATCGCACATTTCTAATTCCAACCCTTGATGCTGTTGTACGATATACCAGTATTAGTATACTACCGCGATACTAATGAATCATTTTCGGTACTATACCGCCTCTAAAAAGTACCGGTCCCCCACCCGTCGTCGTCACGTCGTGTCATGCAGAGCGCCCTCAGGAAGAGGTGCTTTAAGACATGGCTAGCCAGCTCGTGGCTAATGTCTGTCCGCAGTCAGCAGTGTTGTACCTACTTCATTATCACTAATCCTTGTCTCCATGGAGACAATTCAAGAACAATTATTTCGAGTATCAACCCTGTAAGGCGTGTGATAATTCTACATGCTTCACTTCACGTCGGAGCCATGAACATGGATGAATTAAACTTGCCTATATTTGACAAAGTCAACACAAGAATTCTTAATGTCCAATCATTAACCATAAAGCAATCATCTTGACTTAAAACACACTGAATGAAGTGCATACTTAATCAACAGCCATACATGTCACACTAAGGGTGGCCATATGAACAACGCCAACACTGTCATAAAAGTTGTGCCATATAGTGAAACCACACTAAACAACAATGACAAACACATTTTGGGAGAATATTCGCACCGCAACACAACACAAACACAACAGAACAAATTCCCAGAAATCCCTGCAGCACCAACTCTTCCGAGACGCTACAATATAAACAAACGCCATTGGTGGATCTACACCTAACATCCACTGTAATAGTACAAATACAATAGCATATCTAGTCGATACTCATATGACTACATTGATATTTTTTAGCATCACAAAATCTTCTTTCGTTTCAAAAAAATGTATATTATGTTTATAAACACACATAAACACAAGAGGACTTTGAATATGACCAATGTATGATCCTGTAACTACTTGGTATCGGATTCAGTGTTTCCCACACATTCATTTATTTGTGGCGGCCCGCCACGAAAGAATTACGTCCGCCACAAATAGAAAAATACATTTAAAATTTTTTTTTTTTTTTTGTCCTGTCCAGCTTCTCAGGCAAATCAAATAGTTGATGTAGATGCCCATATAGGCTGTTCAGATTTACTTTACAAAAGTGTAGGATACTTCTCTTGTTGCCTTATTTGTATTTGACCACTACTGTTTTCTGTTTATTTGTTACTGACTGTGGCAGGACACCTCTGCCTCTGTTTCACTTTATGTTGCTGGTAAATAATATGGTTGTAGTAGTAGGCTAAAGTTAAATTATTTAGTATGCACTAATTAAAGGGGCAGAGCTTTAAGAGACAGTTTAGCTTTTATATTTTATAAGATATATTTTTTGTAAGAACCACAATTAATAAATATATTTCAGTGAATAACTTATTGTTCAAATCTGTATAAAAATATGTACATAAAGTGTTGTAATTATATTGTAAAATTGATGGATGGATGGATGGACGTTTAAAACAAAACTGTTACTATTAATTAGTAAGTATAAATTTTTTGAGCCTTTTTAGAGAAAATCATATCATTGTAGTAAATTATGCAAATTACTCGATGATGTCATGGTGACCACGCCCATACCCACGCCCCCACCGCCACAGGTATCTTGGCAGTTTATGGGAAACACTGGGATTGATACCCAAATTTGTGGTATCATTACAAAAGTACTGTAAAGTATCCAAACAACAGAAGAATAAGTGATTATTACATTTTAACAGAAGTGTAGATAGAACATGTTAAAAGAGAAAATAATCAAATATTAGATATTAACAGTAAATGAACAAGTAGTTTAATAATACATTTTATACCACTTGTCCTTAATAATGTTGACTTAATAATAGAATGATAAATGACACAACATGTTACTGCATATGTCAGCAGACTAAATTAGGAGCCTTTGTTTGCTTACTTACTACTAAAAGACAAGTTGTCTTGTATGTTCACTATTATAGGACAAACTTGCAATAAGAAACATATGTTTAATGTACCCTAAGATTTTTTGTTCAAACAGAGCCAATAATGACATTTGTTGTGGTCCCCTTTATTTAGAAAAGTACCAAAATATTTTGGTACAGGTACCGATGCCAAAACACTAGTTATCTGCTTTTTTCTACAAGATGCAACTGAATGAACATCCTCCAAGTCATGATTGCATCATTTTATCAGGTGTTGTATACAACATGACCGCTCTATCTTTTAAAACAAAATAATATTTACTTTGCTACAAAAATGTTTAAGTCCCTCCCATGCTTTGAACTGAACTCGTATTTGGCCCCCGGGCCGCCAGTTGGTTTGAGTATCAAAAATAAGCCTTTTTATTTTTTTCTTAGGGTGCAATTATTCACACTTTTTAACGTTTCCTCCCCTGATAGGGAATGGAGGTTTTACAGTAAATGTATGACTAATATTGTATGGAACAAGGCGGCTGTGTGCCCGCTCAAAGGGCCCGTTGTGAGGGACCCCAAGCTGGGGCATTTCCATGCTGAGCGACGGCTGCTGACAGCATTGTGGGGGCGGAGGGTGCCTCGGAAAAAAGATGGAGGCGGGAGGGGGAGGGCTCTGTCAGCAGTTTCCAAACCTCTGTAAAGTAGCATTAAAGGCCTACTGAAACCCACTACTACCGACCACGCAGTCTGATAGTTTATATATCAATGATGAAATCTTAACATTATAACACATGCCAATACGGCTGGGTTAACTTATAAAGTGACATTTTAAATTTGCCGCTAAACTTCCGGTTCGAAACGCCTCTGAGGATGACGTATGCGCGTGACGTAGACCGGCGAACACGGGTATGCCTTCCACATTGAAGCCAATACGAAAAAGCTCTGTTTTCATTTCATAATTCCACAGTATTCTGTGTTCGTGAATCTGTTGCAATCATGTTCATTGCATTATGGAGAAGGAAGCTGAGCAAGCAAAGAAGAAAGTTGTCGGTGCGAAATGGACGTATTTTTCGAACGTAGTCAGCAACAACAATACACAGCCGGCGCTTCTTTGTTTACATTCCCGGAAGATGCAGTCAAGATGGAAGAACTCGGATAACAGAGACTCTAACCAGGAGGACTTTTGACTTCGATACACAGACGCCTGTAGAGAACTGGGACAACACAGACTCTTACCAGGATTACTTTGATTTGGATGACAAAGACGCAGACGTGCTACTGTGAGTATGCAGCTTTGGCTTCTAAACATTTGATCGCTTGACCGTATGTGCGCAACTTTTTTTTGCGTATGTACGTAACTTTTTTAAAATATATAAGCTTTATGAACCTTGGGTTAGGTGAACGGTCTTTTGGGCTGAGTGATTGTGTGTGTTGATCAGGTGTTTGAATTGTATTGGCGTGTTTTATGGAGCTAGGAGCTTGCAGAGGAGCTAGGAGCTAGCGTAACAAACACGCAGGTGTTTTTATGCAGGATTAATTTGTGGCATATTAAATATAAGCCTGGTTGTGTTGTGGCTAATAGAGTATATATATGTCTTGTGTTTATTTACTGTTGTAGTCATTCCCAGCTGAATATCAGGTCACCCCCGGCTCTCACAGCATCTTCCCTATCTGAATAGCTTCAACTCCCCACTAGTCCTTCACTTGCACTTTACTCATCCACAAATCTTTCATCCTCGCTCAAATTAATGGGGAAATTGTCGCTTTCTCGGTCCGAATCTCTCTCACTTCATGCGGCCATCATTGTAAACAACAGGGAACTTTGCGTATATGTTCAACTGACTACGTCACGCTACTTCCGGTAGGGGCAAGCCTTTTTTTATCAGATACCAAAAGTTGCAATCTTTATCGTCGTTGTTCTATACTAAATCCTTTCAGCAAAAATATGGCAATATCGCGAAATGATCAAGTATGACACATAGAATAGATCTGCTATCCCCGTTTAAATAAAAAAAATTCATTTCAGTAGGCCTTTAACAATATATATATATATATTTTTTATTAGCATTCAATACTCGTCTTGTCTTTTTTTTTTTAAATATAGGATGTAAATATTAATAGCATTCTTTGTATGCCCGTGCAAAAGTTAGTTAGAAAAAAAGTGCACGTGCTTGTTAATGAGGGATGTGTACTCATGCACCATCATCACATTACAACAGGGGCTCAAACATGAGCTCCGTTACACCATCTAACATTCTCCTTCGACAAAGAAAAATAGAAGCATGCCCATCCGAGCGCGGAAATAAATCCAAAGTATGAACACGCTCCGGTGGCTGTGTAGGACTTAAGCTGGAAACTTACAGCTGCTGCTGGTGATGGTGGTGGCGCGCTTTAGATAAGAATGCCAGTAATCTTAGGTCTTGCTATCACGCCGGCACAAAAACATGACCTTAATCCTCCGCCCGGCTGTAGATCCATAGATATGTACTTTGAAACTTATTTGTATTCATCATAACCTCTATACTCTCTCTGCACAGTGGCGCTGTTCTAACAAGACGGGTGAGCTCATTCCTATAGATGTGTTATTGTATTAAAAAGTGCAAGTCATTTTTGTTTTATAAAACAATAAAATGTCACAAGTAAAAAAACAAAAAAACATCCACTCTAGCGTATTATTTTGTGTGGTCGGAGCTCTTGTTGCTAGGCAGAGTTGTGGTTAGGCTTTTATTTGTTACAGTGGAGCTGACATGTTGACTTGTGTTATGTTGACATTGTTATTGTTTTCCAATAACGGATAATTTAATGAATGACTATTTCAAAAGTTACAACGGCATCACCATTACCCGCAAAAAAAATATTATGTATCTATCTGTATCATTTAGGGATGTAACGATGTCAAAATCTCACAGTATTAAGGCCACGGTATGATAATAATGTGATGTATGTCCAAACAAAAAGACTTAAAAATGCCATAGTGTGTGAAATGAAGTGAGAGGAATGTTTAGGGTAAACACACATAGTGTAATTGAACACAAACATAATGCTAAAATGTTCTAATCATTTTTTATTACTACAAACAAGTATTTTTAAGTGCAAAGATTTGTGCAGACTGTGGATGCTTTTAAAAAAGGCTTAAAAACCCTTCTTTTAAAAAAAGCCTTTTTATAGATATATGCATACTAGTTCTAGCTATTAGGCTGTTCTAGTTTTTATTTTCATTTTTTATTTTTTTTATTATCTTTTTATTATTTTTATTTTTTCAATACACTGTAGCACTTTGCGGTTGTTTGCTCAATGTAAAGTGCTTTTTACAAATAAAATCTATTATTATTATTATTATAAACAGACAAAAAGCAAGGAATTAAACAGAGACAGAATTCAATTTAGCTCATTGAGGAGAATTACAGGGTTTGTCTATGCGTCGTAACCCTCAGTCACACGCTCTTTCTTTGTAATTCAAAACATACTCACTGTACTCTGCGTTCCTTCCTCTTGTCCTCGGTTTTCCGCCAATCTTCAGATTCCAGCCGGAGTGAAGAAAAGCAGTTCCTCAATCAGGAGATGTTTGCCATGGTCTTCTGGTTTCACTCACCCTGCTGGAATCGTCAGACGTGTCGGAATACGGCTCGAAGGACCAAGAAGATGTCAGGTTCAAACACTGATGACATCTATTAAACAGACAAGAGGCAAGGAATTAAACAGAGACAGAATTCAATTTAGCTCATTGAGGAGAACCATCTGGGCTGTACTCTTTGTACAGTCTTCCACCACGCTCTGACGAAAGGTCGCACGCCTCCTCTTTTATTTGGACTTTCCCTGATTACATGGCAACAGCTGTTTCTAAAGGAAGGGGGGTCGTAAACAGCCGTCGCCTTTGGTCACAAAACAGTTCAAAGAAAAGGTGCCTGGAGGGGGGTCAGGTCCTGCTTCCTCTCCGCTTTGTAGATCTCGTGTCAAAACAAAATCTTCCTGTGGATTACAATAGATCAAAGAAACCGACACCTTAATGTCGCTTCCCATCCTACACAGTGGAGTTTTACAAGCCTTTTGATTGGTAAGATCAAAGACAGCTTTTGTCTGCTCGCCGGGAACTCATTGAAATACAAAGTTTTGTGATAACTTAGATGCAATTATTCTGACACATATACTGTGCCACTCAACTTTTACTTTATGAGAAGCAGTGTTCAGTTCACTGTGATGCATTAAATATTTACAGTTGTTTCTTTACAGCGCGTCAGAAAAGGAGTTGGAAGAAGCAGAGTTTAATTAATCCTACCCCTTTTCATACCATAGCAATTTTGTCCCATTTTTTTGTTCCCTGTTTGTAACAGAAGAGTGAATGCTGCATTTAGTTTAGATAATAATGAGTCCATTATTAAACATTTTTTTAACTATAAAATGAACGTAAAATATGACTTATTTTATCTTTGTGGAAAATATTGGACACAATGTGTTGTCAAGCTTATGAGATGTGATGCAAGTGTGACACTATTGTTCTTTTTTTTCATGTTTTTATCTTATTTTTTATAAATGGCTGTGATAATAATGTAAATGAGGGATTTCTAATCACTGCTAAATTGGAATTATTATTAATATTGATACTGTTGTCGATATTATTCATTTTTGTTTGACTACTTTTGGATTGTTTTGTGTCATGTTTGTGTGTCCTCTCAATTGCTCTGTTGATTGCTATTCTGAATGTTGCTGGGCCGGGTTTGGTTTTGGAATTGGAATTGTATTATTACCGTATTATTGTGTATTATTTTGTTAGATTGATTAATTTTAAAAAAATAAAAATAAAAAGAACAGTGAATAAATAAATAATAAATAGATAAATATACCATAAGTAAGTAAGTATACAAATATTAAATACACAAATAATCTTTTTTTTTTTTTTTTTTTTTTTAAAGGTTCAGCTGAATCATATAGGTGCTTTGTTTGATTTCTTTGCTTAATCCATTCAATAATTTAATTCCACATACTGATATGCTAAAGGTTTTAAGTGTTGTACGTGCATACAAATGTTTTATATTAGATTTTCCTCTAAGGTTATATTTCTCCTATTTTGTTAAGAATTGTTGTACATTCGTGGGTAGCAGGTTATAGTTTGCTTTGTTCATCATTTTTGGTGTTTGCAAATGCACCATGTTGTTGAATTTCCATATTTTTGATGCAATAAACTTTTGGCTTTTCCCTGTCATGAGTTGCCACAGCGGGTCAAATGCATGAACGGTTTTGGCTTAGTTTTTACATCGGTTGCCTTTCTTGGGGTGACTTTGGCCGAGAATCGAACCCGGGTCTTCTGGCACAAAAGGCAGAAAGACGTGTGTAGCATTACACCACAAGGGATGCAGATGTTGAAAGAATCACTCGTCTGTTTTAAATAAATAAAATAGGTTCGAAATAATGAAGAATTGAGGACATCTTGTGCAAAACACTACAATTAGCTCCTTGAAACTTAGACCGTGTGTACATGTGTGTGTACGTGTGTGTGTGTGTACGTGTGTGTGTGTGTGTGTGTGTGTTCTTTCTCGGGGGGCGCAACTCTTGACATCCTGTTATTAGGGGGACATATGACTTTTGTGAGGACATTTTGGCAAATAATACTGCTAGAATGAGCTCCTACCAGGAGACTGTGTTAGAGTGTGTGTGCTTGCGTGTGTGTGTGTGTGTGTGTGTGTTTGTTCTTGGATTTCTACCCTTCTTGAGACATCAACAAGGAAAAGTACCTTCCACATGAGGACCGGTGAACAAGTTAGGGCCGAAATCATGGTCCCAATATGGAAAACCATTGCATCTAATAGAGAGCCAAATACTAGAGTCCGTGAACATTGCTCCAAAGTCAGGTTTTTTTGTTGATTCAATGTGCATACAAATGTAAACTTTGACAGGTGCAAAGGCAGCAATCTATGATAAAACAAGCTAAAGAAGGACTTCCTTATTCATGCCCCCCAAAAAAACGCCAGGTGAACAGCTGATTTTTACGACTTCCGGTGCTGACGGAAGACAACCCGCGTCCCATATGTGACCATAGGATGAACAAATACACTACGGTACTAAGACTATAGCGGTCTTCTAAAGCTGGGTTGCCCAAAGTGCGGCACAGCGGTCATCTGTGGTCCGTGACTCGTTTGTCATCGACCTTAAGCACATTACCAAAAAAACAAAAAATAGAGATCTCATTTGCACCCCTGGTGGTGAAATTTATCAAAATTAGGGTGGTCCCAAAAAGGAGGGATTTTTCAAATTGACTGTGTGTCAGTTTTAAAAGTGTTCCCCCTCTGGTCAACATATGAAATAACAAGTGTGTGTAAAAATTTGAAGTGCTCCCCCTCTGGCCAACATATGTAATAACAAGTGTGTGTAAGAAATTGAAATGCTTTTCGAATTAGTGATTGTACTGCAAAAAAAAAAAGGGATTACTAATATATACCTATATGTGTATATGTATGTATGTATATATATGTATATATATATATTTATATATGTGTATGTGTGTGTATATACGGCGTGGCGAAGTTGATAGAGTGGCTGTGCCAGCAATCGGAGGGTTGCTGGTTACTGGGGTTCAATTCCCACCTTCTACCTTCCTAGTCACGTCCGTTGTGTCCTTGGGCAAGACACTTCACCCTTTGCCTCTGATGGCTGCTGGTTAGCGCCTTGCATGGCAGCTCCCGCCATCAGTGTGTGAATGTGTGTGTGAATGGGTAAATGTGGAAATACTGTCAAAGCGCTTTGAGTACCTTGAAGGTAGAAAAGCGCTATACAAGTATAACCCATTTAGGGTAATAATAATAATAATCAGAAATCAAATACAATATAAATATATATAAATATATATATATATATATATATATATATATATATATATATATATATATATATATATATATATATATATATATGTTTATATTGTATTTGATTTCTGATTATTATTATTATTAATGTATTATTATTATTAGTATTTATTTTATTTTTTTCTGTTTATTTAATCGATGTATTTGTAGATATTACTTTGCTTTTTTTGTAGTTTCTTTTTTGGGGTGGTATGGGTGGGATATAAACAAAAATATTTTGACATTTAGGGCAGACAATAGATATATGATTTATGTGAATATGATGTAATGGATATGAATGTCTGATGTCAATAAAAATAAAAAATTTTTTAAAAGAAAGAAATTGAAATGCGCCCCCTTTGGCCAAAATTATTTAAAAAACATCAATAAATATGTATATAGAGACATACTGTAATAACTGGAATCAATTGACAAAAAGCAGTCTTTTTCTCACAATGTGTCGACTTCTTTCTTATAAAGTTGGGAACAATTTCTCATATTCTTTCGGTTTCTGTAATATTGCAATTTTTTCTCGTAAAAATATGACTTTTTTTTATCTAAAATTATGACATTATGTAAAATTATTACTTTTTAATGCAAAATGGTGACATTTTCCATTTTTTTTGTTGTTCTTGTAAAACAATGACATAATTCCGGTTATCATTATAATATTTGCAACATTTTAAAATTTTCTTATATAATTGTGACTTTTGTCGAGTAAAATTACGACTCATTTCATAAAATTGCCAAAATGTTAAGCTTTTCTTTTAAAATTGCGACTGTTATTAAGTAAAATTCCAACTTTTATCATAATATTGCACACATTTTCAGTTTTTCTTGTAAAATTTTGACTTGCGTTGAGTAAAATGACAACTTTTGTTATAATACTGCCAAAAAGCTTTTCTTGTGAAATTGTGACCTTCTTCTTGTGAAATTCCAACTCATTTTTCACAACAACCTTTTTTATATTTGCATAGTATGTATATATTATTAATGTTGTAAATGCAAATCTTTATATATCTAGAAAGGGTGGTCCTAAAGAGGTAGCGTGTGTGTGTGTGTGTGTGTGTGTGTGTGTGTGTGTGTGTGTGTGTGTGTGTTTGTGTGTGTGTGTTCTTGTGTTCTTGAGACACCATCAAGGAAAATTACCTTCCATATGAGGACCGGTGAACAAGTTGGGACCGAAATCATGGTCCCAATACGGAAAACCATTGCATCTAACAGAGAGCCAAATACTAGAGTCTGTGAACATTGCTCCAAAGTCAGGATTTTTTGTTGATTTAATGTGCATAGAAAAGTAAACATTGACAGGCGCAAAGGCAGCAATAAATGATAAAACAAGACGGCAGCTAAAGATGGACTTTCCTATTCATCCCCGAAAAAATCTGCCAGTTGAACAGCTATTTTTACGAATTCCAGGGCTAACGTTAGACAACCTGGGTCCCATATGTGACCACAGGATGAACAAATACACTACGTTACTAAGACTATAGTGGCCATTAACAGTTAGCTTCTTCAGCTGAGTTGCCCAAAGTGCGGAACATACAAAAAATAGTAGAGATGTCCGATAATATCGGTCTGCCGATATTATCGGCCGATAAATGCTTTAAAATGTAATATCAAAAATTATCGATATCGGTTTCGAAATTATCGGTATCGGTTTCAAAAAGTTAAATTTATGACTTTTTAAAACGCAGCTGTGTACACGGAGAAGTACAGAGCGCCAATAAACCTTAAAGGCACTGCCTCTGCGCGCCGGCCCAGTCACATAATACCTACGGCTTTTCACACACACACAAGTGAATGCTATCCATACTTGATCAACAGCCATACAGGTCACACTGAGGGTGACCGTATAAACAACTTTAACACTGTTACAAATATGCGACACACTGTGAACCCACACCAAACAAGAATGACAAACACATTTCGGGAGAACATCCGCACCGTAACACAACATAAAACACAACAACACTAACTCTTCCGGGACGCTACGATATACACCCCCGCTACCACCAAACCTCGCCCCCCAACCCCGCCCACCTCAATCGGTTGATATCGGTAATTAAGAGTTGGACAATATCGGAATATCGGCAAAAAAGCCATTATCGGACATCTCTAAAAAATAGAGATCTCATTTGCACCCGTGGTGGTGAAATCTATCAAAATTAGGGTGGTCTTAAAGAGGTAGGCATTTTTCAGAGGTAACAAATACAATAATGTGTGTGTGTGTGTGTGTGTGTGTGTGCGTGTGTGTGTCCTTGTATTTCTACCCTTCTTGAGACATCAAGAAGGAAAAGTACTTTCCATCTTTCCATATGAGGAGGTGTGAACAAGTTAGTACATAAATCATGGTCCCAATACGGAAAACCATTGCGTCTAATAGATAATGTCTCATTAGCACCCCTGCTGGTGAAATCTATCAAAATTAGGGTGGTCCCAAAAAGGAGGGATTTTTCAATTTGACTATGTGTCGGTTTTAAAAGTGCTCCCCCTCTGGCCAACATATGTAATGACAAGTGTGTGTAGGAAATTTGAATGCGCCCCCTTTGGCCAAAATTAATAAAACAAATACAATAAATATGTATATTGAGACATACTGTAATAACTTGAAGTAAATAATGATTCAAAACCAATTAAAAACTTTTTTTTTTTTACAAAAAATTTACTAATTTTATATTTGCATAGTATGTATACATTATTGTTGTAAATACAAATCTTTATATAGCTAGAAAGGGTAGTCCTAAAGAGGTAGGCCTTTTTCAAGAAGGTAAGGAATACAAGAAAGTGTGAAAGTGTGTGTGTGTGTGGGTGCGTGCGTGTGCATACCAACAAACGAAAAGAAATGGGACTTGTCATCCCGTCAGTGAAGTGTCCCCAACCAGAGTAGCTCTCCTTCTCTTCCTTTCCTCTGTGATGTGCAGTCGTCAACATGCGTCACAGATCCATCTGTTGCTTTCCAGCGGGTGTTCCGCCTCCCCGAGCATCACTTTCATTCGCCACAGCAGACATGATGGAGGGTGGACGCACCAGCGGGGCGAGAGAGGCCGTGCCGGGGCTTTGAAGCATGTTCACCTTTAAGATGGAGGAGGAGGAGGAGGAGGAAAAAAAAAGATATAAGCACATGGAATGAAACGTGCAGCTGTACATAGTGTAGCTCTATATGGCGAGGTGCCCGGGGGCCCAGCTGCACGCATTAATTACATATTCACAGCTATAGATCGACTCTCACCTCACTGATTGCCTTCACCCACAGCATGTCTGCCCTAATTGCAATTGTTAACCTCAAAGTTGCTCTCATAAACCAAATTGACAATCTGTCAGGTGCAATTAGGTTGCCTAACAGAATGGATCGGCTCATTTTCTTCATTTCACTTCACCACCACCACCACCCTGTGCAGGCCAACCATGAAATGATAAATGAAAAAAAAAAAAAGCTGACACAGCAGACTTTCTCACTTTAAACACCAGTGAAATGTTCATTACTTCTTGCCCGAGGCGCTACTTCTGAAGCAAGAATTCTATAAGGGGCGTTCATGATTTTAAATTAAAAATGGACATTGACATTAACTATAGTTTTGTTTTCACAAAAGACCTGCGCCACAGTCATTAGACTGCATTTCAATTTCTAATGGTCGCCCTTGCTTAGCTGGAATTAAAAAGAAATGTATAAAGGACAATAATGATGTTACTACATCACAATAGCTCATAACCGTGACCTAAATTCCACCTAAATATGGCAGCGCAAATTTTTAGATATTGAAAACTGATGTAATGTGTCTGATACAGAAAATTATGTTTGTACTGATATTTTGATGCATAAATGTATACAACTAAATATATGACAGGTACAATTATTTTATTTACCTTTTTGTATTTTAATTAACTTAATTTGTGATTAAAGTTAAAGTACCACTATTAGTCACACACACACACACTAGGTGTGGTGAAGTTACCCTCTGCATTTGACCCCATCCCCTTGTTCCACCCCCTGGGAGGTGAGGGGAGCAGTGAGCAGCAGCGGTGGCCGCGCTCGGGAATAATTTTGGTGATTTAACCCCCAATTCCAACCCTTGATGCTGAGTGCCAAGCAGGGAGGTAATGGGTCCCATTTTTATAGTCTTTGGTATGACTCGGCCGGGGTTTGAACTCACGACCTACCGATCTCAGGGCGCACACTCTAACCACAAGGCCACTGAGCAGGCTAATTATTAGGTTTTTATTCTTGATTCCATTCACCTTCTTCTAATTGTATGCAACTGCAATTAAATATAATATATAAATTATAGGGGTGTAACCGTACACAAAAAATTTGGTTCGGTACGTACCTCGGTTTAGAGGTCACGGTTCGGTTAATTTTCGGTACAGTAAGAAAACAACAAAATATACATTTTTTGGTTATTTATTTACCAAATTTGTAAACAATGGCTTTATCCTTTTAACATTGGGAACACTATAATAATTCTGCCCACGTTAATCAACATTAAACTGCCTCAAGTTGTTGCTCAGATTAAATAAAATGACAAAACTTTTCTTCTACATATGAAAAGTGCAACATTAAACAGTTTCAAGTCAACTCATCATGCTTAATTTATTACAGCATTTGGGAAGCCTGTAGTTAATTTTTATTATGTAAATGTTATATTTTTATCAACATGTGATAGCAGGGACCCTGCCATTCAAAACTAGGCTGCTGCATTACTAATGATTAATGTTAAAAAATTGGTACAATAGCAATAGGAGAGACTATTCATCCCTGAACACCATGGAGTTCATGTAGGCTTAATGATGCAGTTACATTATTATATCAACTATCAGAGACAGAAACTCTTCATTTAACATAACATGATTTTTTGCTGCTTCAACACAGCTCAATCCACACAGAAAAAGGTAAAGTGAAATAACAGACAGACAGGGCTTTGCTGTCCGTAACACACACACGCACACACATTCACACACCGCAAAATGAGCTAACGTTACGCTAAAAGCACAATTTAAAAGCTGTGTACAAGAAGGGTCAAAGTCGCCTACAACTCCTGAGGAGACTGAGGTCCTTTGGGGTGTGTGGGTACGACACTGTGGTGGCTTCTGCGGTGTTCTTTGTCGTCGTTTGCTGGGGTGGGGGCAGCACGGTCAGAGACAGGAACAGACTTAATGAACTGATTAAGAGAGCAGACTCCGTCCTAGGATGCCCACTAGATAGCAGTGAGAAGGTGGCTGACAGAAAAATCCTGACTAAGTTGACATCCATAATGTCCAATCCATCTCACCCCATGTACAGCACTGTGGAGGCCTTGAGTAGCTCCTTCAGCATTAGACCCTGGCTATATTAAGCCGGATAACTCATTATATGAATGATTATTTAGCCTAAGCCCTGTTTCAGCCACACTAAATCATCGTTTAAGGTTCCCCTCCTTGGATAATTTTTTACATGGGTAAGTTTGCCGTCTATTTCTTGAATCTCCGGCTCTTAGCTTTGTATAGACTCAGTGATCGTTTACAAACCGAGTTCGGAAAGGAAGTGACGCCAGAAAGACATCGCCCCACGCAGGAAGTGACTTCAGAAAGAACACGCCACAGCCAGCTTCATAATAAAGCGGTTTCGTAACTCGGAGCTAACCACTGGGAATATGGAGGCAAGTCATCCAGACATGCCCGTGTTTCTCCTTCCGTCTGTCTTGTGGAAATCACACATGAATACCTTAAGAGAGAGCAATTGCAGCTATTTCGGATAGAACACTTCTCAGACGGCAAAAGAACTTTCGAAAGTTCAGGTCAGCAGGAATTGAAATACCACAACACTGGATATTGTTCAGATAAATTAAATTCAAAATCTTGCACACAAAGCAACACTGGAGGTGACTATGACGTGCACATTTTCCGCGCATGCGTACTAGGTCGCGTTGCGCCGGCGGACGGAGGGGGCGAGGGGGTCTTAAGCGACCATTGTGTGTGTGGACAATGATAAGGTTAGGTGGGATATACCCTGGATAACCTTAGCCGGCTTAGTGTAGTAGGGGCCTTAGACTGTTACATCCACAGTGCAAGAAGGAGCACTACTGCAGGTCCTTTGTAGCCATAGCCATAAGACTTTACAACACACTTATGTGGCTACTGTGATGTTTTTTTGCGTGGTGTACAATATCGATGTTAGTGTTTTTTTGTTGTATTTTATCTTCTGTCTATACATATTACTGAGCTGTATGTAGTATTTTTTTTGTTTTTCTATGAAGCTTTTCTTCTGTTAGTGTACGACTTACCATGAATTGATTTACGTGGACCCCGACTTAAACAAGTTGAAAAACGTATTTGGGTGTTACCATTTAGTGGTCAATTGTACGGAATATGTACTGTACTGTGCAATCTACTAATAAAAGTTTCAATCAATCAATCAATCAATGTAAAAACCTGCACTGCAACAATGTAGTTTTCCCATTGTGGGATAAATAAAAGTCTATCATCACAGACATGCCCTACAAAGTGATCGCTTGGTTTTTGTACACCCCTTCTTTTCACTTTTAAGTCTCTGTTCTTTTTTTTGTAGTGAGACTACAAAATAAGCCACCATGGGGCTACAGAAAGTTGCAAATGCCAGTATTTCAATAAAAAGGGTGAGAAAGACTTTTAATAAATTCACAAAATAACTTCTTTATAAAAGGCAAAAGTGGTGTCAAATGTTTTTCTTATCCATTTAATTCACAATTTATATATATTTCACATTGTTTTTTACAGGTAAATATTTAACCTTTTACTGTGTAATGTGTTTTGTGTCAATATTTGTGCTCGTTTAGAACTTTTCAGCTGCATTTTTAATATGTATTATAGGATAGGATAGGACTTTATTGTCATTGCACAAGTACAACGAAATTATGTTTTCAGCACAAACCCGTTCAAGATTAGACAAACAAACAGTGTACAGGGTAACAGAACAGGAACGCTGATGGGTCGCCAAAGGCGCCCCGTAAAAGATAAGAAAAAGGTAAAACGCTGGGGAAGAAGATGAGTAAAAAATACAAGCTAGACTGGGCTTATAGGTTAGGTTTTGAATGAACCCGAGGCGCCACTAAATATGTATTATATTAGATACCAAACCCTCAAGTTATTTATACCCTGGCTACAGTTTATGTTAAAGGGAATTATGAGCTGCCACCTTACCATGGTAGAGGAGTTTGCGTGTCCCAATGATCCTAGGAGCTATGTTGTCCGGGGGCTTTATGCCCCCTGGTAGGGTCTCCCAAGACAAACTGGTCCTAGGTGAGGGATCAGACAAAGAGCAGCTCGAAGACCTCAATGAGAAATAAAAACTATGGACCCAGATTTCCCTCGCCCGGACGCGGGTCACCGGGGCCCCCCTCTGGAGCCCGGCCCGGAGGTGGGGCACGATGGCGAGCGCCTGGTGGCCGGGCCTGTCCCCATGGGGCCCGGCCGGGCACAGCCCGAAGAGGCAACGTGGGTTCCCCCTCCAATGGGCTCACCACCCATAGCAGGGGTCATAGAGGTCGGGTGCGATGTGAGCTGGGCGGCAGCCGAAGGCAGGGCACTTGGCGGTCCGATCTTCGGCTACAGAAGCTAGCTCTTGGGACGTGGAACGTCACCTCGCTGGGGGGGAAGGAGCCTGAGCTAGTGCGCGAGGTGGAGAAGTTCCGACTAGACATAGTCGGACTCACTTCGACGCACAGCAAGGGCTCTGGAACCAGTTCTCTCGAGAGGGGCTGGACTCTCTTCTACTCTGGCGTTGCCGGCAGTGAGAGGCGACGGGCTGGGGTGGCAATTCTTGTTGCCCCCCGGCTCAGAGCCTGCATGTTGGAGTTCAACCCGGTGGACGAGAGGGTAGCTTCCCTCCGCCTTCGGGTGGGGGAACGGGTCCTGACTGTGGTTTGCGCTTACGCGCCAAACCGCAGCTCAGAGTATCCACCCTTTTTGGATTCACTCGAGGGAGTACTTGAGAGTGCTCCCCCGGGTGATTCCCTTGTTCTACTGGGGGACTTCAACGCTCATGTTGGCAGCGACAGTGAAACCTGGAGAGGCGTGATTGGGAAGAATGGCTGCCCGGATCTGAACCCGAGCGGTGTTTTGTTATTGGACTTTTGTGCCCGTCACAGATTGTCCATAACGAACACCATGTTCAAACATAAGGGTGTCCATATGTGCACTTGGCACCAGGACACCCTAGGCCGCAGTTCCATGATCGACTTTGTAGTTGTGTCGTCGGATTTGCGGCCTCATGTTTTGGACACTCGGGTGAAGAGAGGGGCGGAGCTTTCTACCGATCACCACCTGGTGGTGAGTTGGCTGCGATGGTGGGGGAGGATGCCGGACAGACCTGGCATGCCCAAACGCATTGTGAGGGTTTGCTGGGAACGTCTGGCAGAGTCTCCTGTCAGAGAGAGTTTCAATTCCCACCTCCGGAAGAACTTTGAACATGTCACGAGGGAGGTGCTGGACATTGAGTCCGAATGGACCATGTTCCGCACCTCTATTGTCGAGGCGGCTGATTGGAGCTGTGGCCGCAAGGTAGTTGGTGCCTGTCGTGGCGGTAATCCTAGAACCCGTTGGTGGACACCGGCGGTAAGGGATGCCGTCAAGCTGAAGAAGGAGTCCTATCGGGTTCTTTTGGCTCATAGGACTCCTGAGGCAGCGGACAGGTACCGACAGGCCAAGCGGTGTGCGGCTTCGGCGGTCGCGGAGGCAAAAACTCGGACATGGGAGGAGTTCGGGGAAGCCATGGAAAACGACTTCCGGACGGCTTCGAAGCGATTCTGGACCACCATCCGCCGCCTCAGGAAGGGGAAGCAGTGCAATATCAACACCGTGTACGGTGAGGATGGTGTTCTGCTGACCTCGACTGCGGATGTTGTGGATCGGTGGAGAGAATACTTCGAAGACCTCCTCAATCCCACCAACACGTCTTCCTATGAGGAAGCAGTGCCTGGGGAATCTGTGGTGGGCTCTCCTATTTCTGGGGCTGAGGTTGCTGAGGTAGTTAAAAAGCTCCTCGGTGGCAAGGCCCCGGGGGTGGATGAGATCCGCCCGGAGTTCCTTAAGGCTCTGGATGCTGTGGGGCTGTCTTGGTTGACAAGACTCTGCAGCATCGCGTGGACATCGGGGGCGGTACCTCTGGATTGGCAGACCGGGGTGGTGGTTCCTCTCTTTAAGAAGGGGAACCGGAGGGTGTGTTCTAACTATCGTGGGATCACACTCCTCAGCCTTCCCGGTAAGGTCTATTCAGGTGTGCTGGAGAGGAGGCTACGCCGGATAGTCGAACCTCGGATTCAGGAGGAACAGTGTGGTTTTCGTCTTGGTCGTGGAACTGTGGACCAGCTCTATACTCTCGGCAGGGTCCTTGAGGGTGCATGGGAGTTTGCCCAACCAGTCTACATGTGTTTTGTGGACTTGGAGAAGGCATTCGACTGTGTCCCTCGGGAAGTCCTGTGGGGAGTGCTCAGAGAGTATGAGGTATCGGACTGTCTGATTGTAGCGGTCCGCTCCCTGTATGATCAGTGCCAGAGTTTGGTCCGCATTGCCGGCAGTAAGTCGGACACGTTTCCAGTGAGGGTTGGAGGCTGCCCTTTGTCACCGATTCTGTTCATAACTTTTATGGACAGAATTTCTAGGCGCAGTCAAGGCGTTGAGGGGATCTGGTTTGGTGGCTGCAGGATTAGGTCTCTGCTTTTTGCAGATGATGTGGTCCTGATGGCTTCATCTGGCCAGGATCTTCAGCTCTCGCTGGATCGGTTCGCAGCTGAGTGTGAAGCAACTGGGATGAGAATCAGCACCTCCAAGTCCGAATCCATGGTTCTCGCCCGGAAAAGGGTGGAGTGCCATCTCCGGGTTGCGGAGGAGACCCTGCCCCAAGTGGAGGAGTTCAAGTACCTCGGAGTCTTGTTCACGAGTGAGGGAAGAGTGGATCGTGAGATCGACAGGCGGATCGGTGCGGCGTCTTCAGTAATGCGGACGCTGTATCGATCCGTTGTGGTGAAGAAGGAGCTGAGCCGAAAGGCAAAGCTCTCAATTTACCGGTCGATCTACGTTCCCATCCTCACCTATGGTCATGAGCTTTGGGTTATGACCGAAAGGACAAGATCACGGGTACAAGCGGCCGAAATGAGTTTCCTCCGCCGGGTGGCGGGGCTCTCCCTTAGAGATAGGGTGAGAAGCTCTGCCATTCGGGGGGAGCTCAAAGTAAAGCCGCTGCTCCTCCACATCGAGAGGAGCCAGATGAGGTGGTTCGGGCATCTGGTCAGGATGCCACCCGAACGCCTCCCTAGGGAGGTGTTTAGTGCACGTCCGACCGGTAGGAGGCCACGGGGAAGACCCAGGACACGTTGGGAAGACTATGTCTCCCGGCTGGCCTGGGAACCCCTCGGGATCCCCCGGGAGGAGGTGGACGAAGTCGCTGGGGAGAGGGAAGTCTGGGCTTCCCTGCTTAAGCTGCTGCCCCCGCGACCCGACCTCGGATAAGCGGAAGAAGATGGATGGATGGATGGATGGAATTACAATGAGCTAAATGTGATAAATGTTTAGCTTGAAAGGGCACAAGTAAGCGACAAAAGACAAATTGCGTAAATGTGGCTGAAAAGGGAATTTTCTTTGTAATCTCGTAACGTCTTTTGCCACTTTATTGTGTCATGTCCATGCAATAGACAAATTCACTTGAATTAAAAATTTGCATCATGTTATTTGACACAAGGGGCGGTATAGCTCGGTTGGTAGAGTGGCCGTGCCATCAACCTGAGGGTTGCAGGTTCGATTCCCGCTTCCGCCATCCTAGTCACTGCCGTTGTGTCCTTGGGCAAGACACTTTACCCACCTGCTCTCAGTGCCACCCACACTGGTTTAAATGTAACTTAGATATTGGGTTTTCACTATGTAAAGCGCTTTGAGTCACTAGAGAAAAGCGCTATATAAATACAATTCACTTCACTTCACTTCACAATGTGAATTAGTGAATTATATTTATATAGCGTTTTCCCCTAGTGACTTAAAGCACTTTACATAGTGAAACCCAATGGGAAAAAAAAAACTATTTGTTCTCAGTAGCGACTAGCATGAACAAATAAAGTTACTTTAACTGCTTCAAGACATGTTTTTTTGTTTTTTGCGGTTTTTGAGGCAATGCCAACTCATCCATTTCCTCCATAGCATTGCTTTTTCAGCAATGTCCCTCAATATGTCGGAACCAAGCATGCTTATGTGTATTTTCCAAGGCAGGTTTCATCAAATTTTGTCTCTAGCACCATTGAACCACTGCTTTGAACATTTGGACGCAGTATTTTCCAAGAACCCTAGTTTAGAGGCTTGCCACATAGCTGCTCAGATGCCTCTCGAATCTCTGCAGTGTTTCTATAAGTCCTCGTTCTCGGCGCGAGCTATGAATAATGTAAAGGAACGATGCATATGCAGATCAGTTGGAGTGAATCTTGGAGGGATTCATCAAAAGGGGCCAAAAGGGGAGCGCGTTGTTCTAATAAGTTATCACAAATAGTTCCACTGTGTTACAATACACATTTCAAACAGTTCACCATGCAGGCGACATAACCTTTAAGTCATGACATGCATCCTTCAAGCACTCAGAGCAGGCGTAATAATGACTAACAGCAGCTAAAGGTCAGAATCAGAGTGGAACATAAGCTTTGCTACTAGAACGTCCTACTTTCCGGGTAAATAGAGACATTGCATTGGCAGACTGGTGATGATTGGAGCGCCTAATAAAAGAGCGGAGTCTAAGAAACACAAAGACTAGAATATGGACATGGAACAAAGGCTACAGAAGGTGGAAGATTTGAAACAAGGTCTTAAATGCTTACTGAAACCCACTACTACTGACCACGCAGTCTGATAGTTTATATATCAATGATGAAATCTTAACATTGCAACACATGCCAATACGGCCGGGTTAACTTATAAAGTGCAATTTTAAATTTCCCGCAAAACTTCCGGTTGAAAACGTCTATGTATGATGACGTATGCGCGTGACGTCAATCGTTAAAACGGAAGTATTCGGACACCATTGTATCCAATACAAAAAGCTCTGTTTTTATCGCAAAATTCCACAGTATTCTGGACATCTGTGTTGGTGAATCTTTTGCAATTTGTTTAATGAACAATGAAGACTGCAAAGAAGAAAGCTGTAGGTGGGATCGGTGTATTATCGGCTGGCTGCAGCAACACAACCAGGAGGACTTTGACTTGGATAGCAGACGCGCTATCCGACGCTAGCCGCCAACCGCATCGATGATCGGGTGAAGTCCTTCGTCGCTCCGTCGATCGCTGGAACGCAGGTGAGCATGGGTGTTGATGAGCAGATGAGGGCTGGCTGGCGTAGGTGGAGCGCTAATGTTTTTAGCATAGCTCTGTGAGGTCCCGTAGCTAAATTAGCTTCAATGGCGTCGTTAGCAACAGCATTGTTAAGCTTCGCCAGGCTGGAAAGCATTAACCGTGTAGTTACAGGTCCATGGTTTAATAGTATTGTTGATTTTCTGTCTATCCTTCCAGTCAGGGGTTTATTTATTTTGTTTCTATCTGCAGTTAAGTCTGATGCTATCACGTTAGCTCCGTAGCTAAAGTGCTTCGCCGATGTATTGTCGTGGAGATAAAAGTCACTGTGAATGTCCATTTCCCGTTCTCGACTTTCATTTTCAAGAAGATATAGTATCCGTGGTGGTTTAAAATACAAATCCATGATCCACAATAGAAAAAGGAGAAAGTGTGGAATCCAATGAGCCAGCTTGTACCTAAGTTACGGTCAGAGCGAGAAAAGATACGTCCTGCACTGCACTCTAGTCCTTCACTCTCACGTTCCTCATCCACAAATCTTTCATCCTGGCTCAAATTAATGGGGTAATCGTCGCTTTCTCGGTCCAAATTGCTCTCGCTGCTGGTGTAAACAATGGGGAAATGTGAGGAGCCTTTCAACCTGCGACGTCATGCTACTTCCGGTACAGGCAAGGCTTTTTTTTATCAGCGACCAAAAGTTGCGAACTTTATCGTCGATGTTCTCTACTAAATCCTTTCAGCAAAAATATGGCAATATTGCGAAATGATCAAGTATGACACATAGAATGGATCTGATATCCCCGTTTAAATAAAAACATTTCATTTCAGTAGGCCTTTAAGTCCCGGCAGGCTCTGTTCACAAAAGCCACATCACAAAACTAGGGTGTCGTTTTGATAACTGACACCATGTTTAATTATAATTGTAATATTTGAATGATGATAAATGAATGTGTTGTGGCAGTACGCGGATTTCACCAACGGGCGGGTTGTGGAAACAATCGGTTGCTTTTACAAACATTTTTAATAAACTGCCAACGTTATAATGCTAAACAGGAAGTGCTTAAAGTTCATTGTGTTTTTTGAAACTTCATACATTTTTACATCAGAGTTTTCAACTTACGTCAATTGTTTTGCCAAGAGGATTATTTGTAGTACCGTATTTCCTTGAATTGGCGCAGGGAATATAGTATTCGCACGTCTAGAATTACTGCCGGGTCAAACTCGTTTCTCAAAATAATTAACGCATGCTTGGCCTTATCGCCGGTTTATTATTGAAGCTGGATCAAATTCGTTTCGCAAAATATTAATTTTATTATTGCATGTCTATAATTTTCGCCGGGTCAAACTCGTTTCGCAAAATATTTAGCATATGGCTAGAGCTTCCACCGGGTCAAATTCGTTACGTCACGAGTGACGCATCTGTCCTCCTTTTCAAAATGGAGGAAGCTGATTTCAGTAGTTTACTATCGCACAAAGGAAAAAAGATAAAGAGCTTTTCAGTAGGATTTAAGGTTCAAGCTATTGAATACCGGTACAGTATGCTAAAGAGAACAGTAAGCAGCTATGTTTTATTAATATACCGTAGCTGCGTGTGTGAAATACTGTATAAGTCATTAAATCACTCCCGCCTCCTGGTGGTAGAGGGCGCTGCCGCGCTAGTGATCCTTCTTGCGACTTCCTGTACTGCAGAAGAAGTGAACACACGCAGCAAGAGATTTATTTTTTCCCTCTGCCTGAACTTCTAACTTGGAGGATCACATACAGGTATCTAAAATAAAACAGTTTTCTAAACTGGACTTTCAATCGAAGCAGGAGGTAATAATTAAAGGAATATCTCCATCGAAACAGAGACTTTTAAAACTGAAGAAAGAAAATAAGGAAGACTTCTATAAACAAGTTATCGATGCTTTTGGTCAGAAGGAGCTGCAAATGGACTCCATTTATAAGTACAGGTAAGACCATAATAACGTTTTTGTTAATTAAATGTGCTTTTCATGATGGTATGCTTACATCACACTCAAAGCGCACGCCTAAATTTTATGGATTCCTTTTGGTAAACGCCGGAGTGAGAAGAGGTTTTAAAATAATTACCGCATGCACGGCCATCCCGCCGGTTTCCGGTAAACGCAGGTGTGACAGGAGGTTTTAAATTAATTAACGCCCCTGCGGCTATTCAAGGAAATACGGTATGTACATTTTTAGAATGTACTGATTTTGGCCAAAGTAAGACACAGAAAAGAATCTGAAGTTGTCTTTATTTTGAAATTATTATGCAATGAGTTTACCAGTCCGGCCCGCGTGGGAATAGATTTTTCTTTATGCTGCCCTTGAGATAAAATTAGTTTGACACCCCTGGTCTACAGCGATTAGGATTACAAATAAAATATACATTGTTTACTATTATTATTATTGCCGTGTAGATTCTTGCCTTGGATGGCTAAGAAGCCAAGACGTCTCTCCCACGGTCAGTTCTATTGCCAGACTTGATGCAGTCATTGGTCAATTTACACCTCAGTCATTAAAAGCAACAACAGTCAATTAATTCGCCCACTTTATATGTGGTCATTGGCCAGTAAATAAAACCGTTACAGTGGTTACCCAGTTCCGTCACCCAAGATTTGGCCAGTCATCACAAGCAATAAACACTTCTGCAGTAATAGTGATCAGTCGGTTCCATCATACAGTTCTTTGGCAATCATTGGTCAGTCTACACTTTAATATAAAAAAACAGTAACAGTAATCATCAAGTTCTGTCACCCAGAATTTATCCAGTCATTGGCCAGTCATCACAAGCAGTAAAAGTAATTAACCCAGACTCATTGGATAGTTGACACCTATAAAATTATCAGCAGTAACAGTCATCAGTCGGTTACATCGTACAATCTTTAAGAACTCATTGGTCAGTCCACACATAAATAAATAAAACAGCAACAGATGCTATCCAGTTGTGCCACCCAGGATTCATCTCGTCATTTGCCAGTCAAAACAAGCAGTAAAAGTAACGATTCGGTTCTGTTGTCCTGTCTTTAGTACCTATAAGCCAGTTGATACTTCAATAATTATCAGCAGTAACAGTCACCGGTCGGTTACATCGTACAATCTTTCAGAACTCATTGGTCAGTCTACACTTCAATAAATAAAACAGTGACAGTTATTATCCAGTTGTGCCACCCAGGATTCATCCAGTCATTGGCCAGTCATCCCAAGCAGTAAAAGTAATTAATCGGGTCTGTTGTCCTGTCTTTTAGTACCTATAGGTCAGTTGATAATTCAATGATTATCAGTAGGGATGTCCGATAATGGCTTTTTTGCCGATATCCGGTATTGTCCAACTCTTAATTACCGATACCGATATCAACCGATACCGATATATATAGTCGTGGAATTAACACATTATTATGCCTAATTTTGTTGTGATGCCCCGCTGGATGCATTAAACAATGTAACAAGGTTTTCCAAAATAAATCAACTCAAGTTATGGAAAACAATGCCAACATGGCACTGCCATATTTTTTATTGGAGTCACAAAGTGCATTATTTTTTTAACTTGCCTCAAAACAGCAGCTTGGAATTTGGGACATGCTCTCCCTGAAATAATCCTGGTACCCACTATAACTATGGGAAACACTGTACTTTAACTTTCACAAAGTGCTTCTTTTTTTTTTTAAACATGCCTCAAAACAACGGCTACAAAAACAATGAAGACACACAGCTTCAGTCCAGAGTATACTACAAACTGGGCTCAATCTGCCCTGTTCTTAACGTATTCGTAGGAGTAACAAAAATGTGCGAATAAAAACAAGAAAGGCACAAAAATAAAAAACTGCTTCAGTCTAGACTCGTAGATAACACAGTCATCCTTTAAAGTGCATGAACATTAATAAAACTGCTTCAGTCTAGACTAGTAGAAAACACAGCCCTCCTTTAAAGTGCATGGGGAAAAAAGGCACAAAACATAAATAAAACAGCTTCACTCAGTCCAGACTATTAGTCTATTTGTGCAACAGATTAAGCTCAAAGAGTGGGCTAATTCTTTTTCTCCTTGTCATCACGTGTGAGAGGTAGATTTTTCTGAATGAAAACAAGCATCTGCAAGGGGTTCTGTGTATTTGTTCTGTTGTGTTTTATGTTGTGTTACGGTGCGGATGTTCTCCCGAAATGTGTTTGTCATTCTTGTTTGGTGTGGGTTCACAGTGTGGCGCATATTTGTAACAGTGTTAAAGTTGTTTATACGGCTACCAATCAGTGTGACCAGTATGGCTGTTGTTTAAGTATGTCTTGTATTCGCTAGTGCGTGTGTCAAGCCGTAGATAGTATGTGACTGGGCCAGTACGCAAAGGCAGCGCCTTCAAGGATTAATTGGCGCTCTGTACATCTTCCTGCGTCCGTGTACACAGCGGCGTTTTAGAGTCACAAATTTTACTTTTGGAAACCGATACCGATAATCTTGAAACCGATACCGATCATTTCCGATATTACTTTTTAAAGCATTTATCGGCTTATACAACTGTTATCCCTAATTATCAGCAATAACAGTTATCAGTCGGTTCCATCGTACAGTTGTTTTGAACGCATTGGTCAGTCGACAGTGCAATAATTACAAATACTTACAGCATTTGGTCGGTTCTGTCGTGGAGTCTTTAAGCAGCCATTGGCCAGACTACACATCAATCATAACAAACAGTAAAAGTGATTAGTCAGTTTTACCAATCAGGCTAGAATTAAGGTTTTAGAATGGCCTTCCCAAAGTTCTGACTTAAACGGTTGGACAATGCTGAAGAAACAAGTTCACACCTTTAGCTGAACTGCACCAATTTTGTCAAGAGGAGTGGTCAAAAATTCAAGCAGAAGCTTGTGGATGGCTACCAAACGTGCCTTAATGCAGTGAAACTTGCCAAGGGACATGTGACCAAATATCAACATTGCTGTATGTATACTTTTGACCCAGCAGATTTGCTCACATTTTCAGTAGACCCATAATAAACTCACAAAAGAACCAAATTTCATGAATGTTTTTTGTGACCAACAAGTATGTGCTCCAATCACTCTATCACAAAAAAATAAGAGTTGTAGAAAGTATTGGAAACTCAAGACAGCCATGACATTATGTTCTTTACAAGTGTATGTAAACTTTTGACCACGACTGTAACTGGTCAGTCTATACGTCAATGGGTTCTGTCACTCCGTCTTCATACAGTCATTGGCCAGACTATACATCAATCATGCTTTGTCTTTTACGCAGTCAATCCGCCTGTCAGGAAATCAATCATTAGGTCTGAAAACGGCGCGACAGTGATGAGCTGGTTCTTTCAGGAAGTCTTTATGCAGTTTTTGGCCAGTCTGCACCTCAATCAACACTAGCAGTAACAGTTATGAGACAGTTGTTGCTCCATAAAGGCAGCCAGTGATCAGTAGGTCCTGTAAATGTCTTTATGCACTCATTGGTCAGTGGCAGAATAAACACTTTAATAAACAATTATGGTGAATGGTTGCTAACGAGCAGCGCAGCCTAGTTACCGCATAGTGCTGTGTGTGTGTGTGTGTGTGTGCGTGTGTTCTTGTATTTCTATCCTTCTTGAGTCATCAACAAGGAAAAGTAGCTTCCTTGTAGGTGTGAACAAGTTAGGACATAAATCATGGTCCCAATACGGAAAACCATTGCATCTAATAGAGAATGTCTCATTAGCACCCCTAGTGGTGAAATCTATCAAAATTAGGGTGGTCCCAAAAAGGAGGGATTTTTCAAATTGGTTGTGTCCATCCATCCATTTTCTACCGCTTGTCCCTCTCGGGGTCGCGGGGGGTGCTGGCGCCTATCCCAGCTGCACACGGGTGGAAGGCGGGTGTCGGTTTTAAAAGTGCTCCCCCTCTGGCCCACATATGAAATAAAAAGTGTGTGTAAGAAATTGAAATGCGCCCCCTTTGGCCAAAATGTATTTAAAAATGTTTAATAAATATGTATATAGAGACGTACTGTAATAACAAAGTTAAAAATGAAGATTAAAAACTAATTACAAACAAAAAATAAAAAGAATAAACTAAAAGCAGTCTTTTTCTCACAATGTGTCGACTTTTCTTATAAAATTGGGAACAATTTCTCATATTCTTTGTTTCTGTAATATTGCAATATTTTCTCGTAAAATTATAACTTTTTTATGAAAAATTATTACTTTTTAATGCAAAATGGTGACATTTGTCATATAAAATTCTGACTTTTATCACAATATTGCCAATTTTTTTGTTGTTCTTGTAAAATATGACTTTTGTCATAATTTTGCCAAGTAAAATTCATATTATTATTATAATATTGCCATAATGTAAAAGTTTTCTTATAAAATTGTGACTTTTGTCGAGTAAAATCACGACTTCATTAAATTGCCTAAATTTTAAGCTTTTTCTTGTAAAATTGCGACTGTTACTGAGTAAAATCCAACTTTCATCATAATATTGCACAAATGTTCAGTTTTTCTTGTAAAATTTTGACTTGCGTTGAGTAAAATGACGACTTTTTGTATAATACTGCCAAAATTCAAAGTTTTTCTTGTGAAATTCCGACTCATTTTTCACAACAAGCTTTTTTATATTGGCATAGTATGTATATATTAATAATGTTGTAAATACACATCTTTATTTATCTAGAAAGGGTGGTTCTAGAGAGGTAGGCATTTTTCGGAGGTCTCGAGAAGGTAAGAAGTACAAGTGTGTGTGTGTGTGGGTGTGTGTGTGTGGGTGTGTGTGTGTGTGTGTGTGTGTGTGTTCTTGTATTTCTATCCTTCTTGAGACATCAACAAGGAAAAGTACCTTACATATGAGGAGGTGTGAACAAGTTAGGACACAAATCATGGTCCCAATACGGAAAACCATTGCAACTAATAGAGAATGTCTCATTTGCACCCCTGCTGGTGAAATCTATCAGTCGGTTTTAAAAGTGCTCCCCCTCAGGCCAACATATGAAATAACAAGTGTATGTAAGAAATTGAAATGTGCCCCTTTTGGCCAAAATTAATAAAAGAAATTAAAATAAGTATGTATATAGAGACGTACTGTAATAACAAAGTTAAAAATGAAGATTAAAAACTAATCACAAACAAAAAATAAAAAGAATAAACTAAAAGCAGTCTTTTTCTCACAATGTGTCGACTTTTCTTATAAAATTGGGAACAATTTCTTATATTCTTTGTTTCTGTAATATTGCTATATTTTCTCGTAAAATTATAACTTTTTTATGTAAAATTATTACTTTTTAATGCAAAATGGTGACATTTGTCATATAAAATTCTGACTTTTATCAAAATATTGCCAATTTGTTTGTTGTTCTTGTAAAATAGTGATATTTTTGGAGTAAAAATATGATTTTTGTCATAATTTTGCCAAGTAAAATTCAGATTATTATTATAATATTGCCAAAATGTTAAAGTTTTCTTATAAAATGGTGACTTTTGTCGAGTAAAATCACGACTTCATAAAATTGCCAAAATTTTAAGCATTTTCTTGTAAATTTGCGACTGTTATTGAGTAAAATTCCAACTTTTATCATAATATTGCACAAATGTTCAGTTTTTCTAGTAAAATTTTGACTTGCGTTGAGTAAAATGACGACTTTTAGTATAATACTACCAAAATTCTAAGTTATTCTTGTGAAATTGTGACCTTTTTCTTGTGAACCTCCAACTCATTTTTCACAACAAGCTTTTTTATATTTGCATAGTATGTATATGTTATTAATGTTGTAAATACACATCTTTATTTATCTAGAAAGGGTGGTCCTAGAGAGGTAGGCTTTTTTCGGAGGTCTCGAGAAGGTAAGAAATACAAGTGTGTGTGTGTGTGTGTGTGTGTGTGTGTGTGTGTGTGTGTGTGTGTGTGTGTGTGTGTGTTGCATGCATTAATAGCTGACTTTCATCTCCGCAGTGGCCATGATACACATGATGTAACAGCTCAATTGAAATATCATCAGTGCAGAGAGCCAAGCAGAAAGAAGAATAAAGAGAGAAACACACGCGCACACACACACACAAACACACACGCACACACACACGCCCACACACACAAAGGGAGCCGCAGCAGCAGCAGCAGCTGCCAGCCCCCAAAACACACCTAAAATATTCATTAAGCGTTGCCACTTACATAAGCCTTGGTCGGCACTGCGAGGATGTGCCTTGATTTATGTTAGGAACCCTCTTCCAAATGTCACACAAGACACAAACACATCGGTCTCCTTCATTTGCATCCTCCCTCATATGTTTTATGCTCCACAGGCTTGTTTTACGGCGTGATTTCTACAAAAAGTGCTGGAAGTGACGGACAATAATTACCTTTCTGACTAGAACTGAGCATGTGGGTAAGCGACATTCTGAATACATTCCAGTCAATACAGGTCGACATTTGCATTCGAAAAAAGGGAAGTTTTCTGACAAAATAGAGGAAAGTAAAAGGAATCCCTGCCGCCCTTGCATGCACAATCCAATAGATTAAGCTATACAAATAGCATTTATCTAAATATATATCCCAAATTAAACCACAATTGTATTTATTATTACAGTTAAATAGGTCCTATAGCCGATACACCATATTGCCAAAAGTATTTGGCCACCTGCCTTGACTCACATATGAACTTGAAGTGCCATCCATTCCTAACCCATAGGGTTCAATATGATGTTGGTCCAACTTTTGCAGCTATTACAGCTTCAACTCTTCTGGGAAGGCTGTCCACAAGGTTGCGGAGTGTGTTTATAGGAATTTTCCACCATTCTTCCAAAATCGCATTGGTGAGGTAACACGCTGATGTTTGTCGAGAAGGCCTGGCTCTCAGTCTCCGTTCTAATTGATCCCAAAGGTGTTCTATCGGGTTCAGGTCAGGACTCTGTGCAGGCCAGTCAAGTTCATCCACACCAGACTCTGTCATCCATGTCTTTATGGACCTTGCTTTGTGTACTGGTCCACAGTCATGTTGGAAGAGGAAGAGGCCCTCTCCAAACTGATCCCACAAGGTTGGGAGCATGGAAATATCCAAAATGTTTTGGTATCCTGGAGCATTCAAATAATAATAATAATAATAATACCTGGGATTTATATAGCGCTTTTCTAAGTACCCAAAGTCGCTTTACGTGTTAAAAACCCATCATTCATTCACACCTGGTGGTGGTAAGCTACTTTCGTAGCCACAGCTGCCCTGGGGTAGACTGACGGAAGCGTGGCTGCCAATTTGCGCCTACGGCCCCTCCGACCACCACCTATCATTCATTCCTCATTCATTCACCGGTGTGAGCGGCACCGGGGGCAAGGGTGAAGTGTCCTGCCCAAGGACACAACGGCATGATAAGAGGCGGGGAGCGAACCTGCAACCCTCAGGTTTCTGACACGGGCGCTCTACCCACTACGCTATGTCGCCCCAAACCTCAAAGTTCCTTTCACTGGAACTAAGGGGCCAAGCCCAACTCCTGAAAAACAACTCCACACCATAATTCCTCCTCCACCAAATTTCAATGCAGTCCGAAATGTACCGTTCTCCTGGCAACTTCCAAACCCAGAATATTTAGCGAGGAAATTTCACGACTGGATTTGTTGCACAGGTGGCATCCTATGACAGTTCCACGCTGGAAATCACTGAGAGCGGCCCATTCTTTCACAAATGTCTGTAGAAACAGTCTCCATGCCTAAGTGCTTGATTTTATACACCTGTGGCCGGGCCATGTGATTTGAACACCTGATTCTCATCATTTGGATGGGTGGCCAAATACTTTTGGCAATGTAGTGTATATTTAATGGTTTCCTCCTGTTTTTTAGGGATGGGTACCAAATTCAGTAATTTTTATAGGTACCGACGGTTCACGTTAAATGAAATCCTACCATATTTTCATACCTTTGATGCACCTTTGATGATGTGGCTGAACACAATTAAACCTAAGGTGTAGCATTGAATGGTTTCATCAAGCTCATTTGGGTGTTGTTCGGCGGGGCAAAATTAAAAGCTTTGGCGGGCCGGATGTGGCCGCCAGTTGAATAGGCCTAGTGCGGGGGTCAGCAACACGCGGCTCTTTAGTGCCGCCTTAGTGGATACCTGGAGCATTTTTAAAAAAGGATTGAAAATGGAAAAAGGTGAGGGAATTTTTTTTGTTTGTTTTAGTATGTATTTTTTTTGAGGACACACATGACACAAACCTTCCCAATTGTTAGAAAGCCTGCTGTTTAATATGTTTGTATGTATGCTTCACTGATGAGAGCATTTGGTGAACATCGTTTTGTCCTACTAATTTCGGCGGTGCTTGAACTCACCATAGTGTGGACTGTGAGGCAACAGTTTGTTTACCTGTAAAATCTTCCACTCCTTCTCTGTCTCATTTTGTCCACCAAACCTTTTATGCTGTGTGTGAATGCACAAAAGTGCGCTTTGTTGATGTTATTGACTTGTATGGAGTGCTAATCAGGCATATTTGGTCAGTGCATGACTGCAAGCTAATCAATGCTAACATGCTATTTAGGCTAGCTGTATGTACATATTGCATCATTATGCCTCGTTTGTAGGTATATTTGAGATTATTTAAGTTCCTTTATTTATATCCTCTGTGTATTTAATTTATATTTGCATGTCTCATGACACATTATCTGTATGTAATATTGGCTGCATTTCTGATAGTTGTTTGTGTGCCATGTTGTTCCAGACCACAGCAAACATTACCTAACTTGCAAAGATTGTAATAAATCTATTAAAAGAAGACAGCCTGCCGTTTCCTTTAACTTGGACACACACATTTATATCTTTGGCCATTAAAAGCCAGTAATTTCCAGGAGGTATCTCACCTTCTGAGTAGCCTCCGATTTACTAATGCTTTCTAATGTTGTAAAAATGTGTAGAATAAATATTACATTTCAACATTTCTGTCAACGAAGATTTGCTTCAGCTTGCGACACAGTCATTTTGATAGTAGGCTAATATAGCTAATATAGACACTTACGCCATGTGTTGCCTTCATTATAAGACTTGTATACGGCTTTTAATTTTTTTGCGGCTCCAGCCAGATTTGTTTTTTGTATTTTTGGTCCAATATGGCTCTTTCAACGTTTTGGGTTGCCGACCACTGGCCTGGTGTATTGGGTCATATGAATTGATGGTATTCTCATAAGGCTTCAGAGTAAAACTCAGTTATTGACCAAATTAACGAGTGTCCTCCAAAAGATGGTGGCATGATAACAACGATAATACTTCAAGACAGTTAAAAGTAACTCCGAGACATACTGCAGGGCAGATGTCTTATCAAACATGTGATGTCTCGCGGGCCAGACTGAAGACACCAGCGGGCTGCACTTGGCCCACGGACCGTAGTTTTGAACCTTTTTTGAACCAAGGCACATTTTTTGCGAAGAAAAATTCGGAGGCACACCACCAGCAGAAATCATTAAAAAAACAAAACTCAGTTGACAGTAAAAAGTTGTTGTCGCAATTGTTGGATATGACTTTAAACCATAACCAACCATGCATCAATAAAGTTAAAGTACCAATGATTGTCACACACAAAAAAGTCAGTGTTACCAATCAGGCTAGAATTAAGGTTTTAGAATGGCCTTCCCAAAGTCCTGACTTAAACGTTTGGTCACACGAAATTATCCTCTGCATTTGACTCATCACCCTTGACCACCCCCTGGGAGGTGAGGGGAGCAGTGGGCTGCAGCAGTGACCGCGCCCGGGAATAATTTTTGGTGATTTAACCCCCAATTCCAACCCTTGATGCTGAGTGCCAAGCAGGGAGGTAATGGGTCCCACTTTTGGTATGACTCGGCCGGGGGTTTGAACTCACAACCTACCGATCTCAGGGCGTACACTCTAACCACTTGACCAATGAGTAGGTAATATAGCTCTTGTCTCAAAGTAGGTGTACGGTCACGACCTGTCACATCACGCCGTGACTTATTTTGAGTTTTTTGCTGTTTTCCTGTGTGTAGTGTTTTAGTTCTTGTCTTGCGCTCCTATTTTGGTGGCTTTTTTGGTATTTTCCTGTAGCAGTTTCATGTCTTCCTTTGAGCGATATTTTCCCGCATCTACTTTGTTTTAGCAATCAAGAATATTTCAGTTGTTGTTATCCTTCTTTGTGGGGACATCGTTGATTGTCATGTCATGTTCGGATGTACATTGTGGACGCCCTCTTTGCTCCACAGTAAGTCTTTGCTGTCGTCCAGCATTCTGTTTTTGTTTACTTTGAAGCCAGTTCAGTTTTAGTTTCGTTCTGCATAATGTCCGATAATATTGGACTGCCGATATTATCGGCCGATAAATGCTTTAAAATGTAATATCGGAAATTATCGGTATCGGTTTCAAAAAGTTACATTTATGACTTTTTAAAACGCCTCTGTACGGAGCGGTACACGGACGTAGGGAGAAGTACAGAGCAGTTGCGTCTACCAGTCATACTTGCCAACCCTCCCGATTTTCCCGGGAGACTCCCGAATTTCAGTGCCCCTCCCGAAAATCTCCTGGGGCAACCATTCTCCCGAATTTCTCCCTATTTCCACCCAGACAACAATATTGGGGGCGTGCCTTAAAGTCACTGCATTTGCGTGCCGGCCCGATCACATAATATCTACGACTTTTCACACACACAAGTGAATGCAAAGCATACTTGGTCAACAGCCATACAGGTCACACTGAGGGTGACCGTATAAACAACTTTAACACTGTTACAAATATGCGCCACACTTTGAACCCACACCAAACAAGAATGACAAACACATTTTGGGAGAACATCCGCACCGTAACACAACATAAACACAACAGAACAAATACCCAGAACCCCTTGCAGCACTAACTCTTTCGGGACACTACAACATACCCCCTAACCCCCCCAACCCCGCCCACCTCAACGTCCTTATGGTCTCTCAGGGAGAGCATGTCCCAAATTCCAAGCTGCTGTTTTGAGGCATGTTAAAAAAAATAATGCACTTTGTGACTTCAATAATAAATATGGCAGTGCCATGTTGGCATTTTTTTCCATAACTTGAGTTGATTTATTTTGGAAAACCTTGTTACATTGTTTAATGCAGGGGTGTCCAAAGTGTGGCCCGTGGGCCATTTGCGGCCCGCAGCTAATTGTTTACCGGCCCGCCACACATTCTGGAAATGCTATTGCAAAAATTAAAAAAACATTTAAAAAAGTGGAATGAGGTGAAATCTAACTAGAAAAAGTTGCAATGTTGACACAAAGCTACCATGCAAGGTTTTTTTTTTCTTTTGTCTATCTTTTTTTTTTTCTTTTTTTGCCATTGCTCCAAAAAAAAAAAAATCAATGTTATAATGAATTATTGACCTATTCAAGGCTCCAATTATTTCAAATATTTCACTTTAAAATGTTTTATGTGGGAAATATTGCATAAATTGTGTGATTGCCATACAAAAACATCAACATTTAATTTGACAAAAGAGCATAAAACAAACAAAATAATAGTTAAAACGTAAAATCGACAGATATATCTGAATTTGAGCTCGAAACTTAAGTGTTGAAGTTAAAAAAATCACTTTCTGAGTGGGGCACCTTTTGGATCCCAAATATATTTAATGGGATTTTATTTATCTTTTCACTGTGATTACTCAAAAATAATAATGAATTAAAATCAATGGTGTCCTGCATTATTGGTATTTTTAAGGCTCTAATTACTTCACATCAAACATTGCTTTCTGAATGTTTTGGGCAGTGGGGGAAATACTGCATATTTCAGTTTTATTATAAAAAACTAAGTTGTCTTTGACAGAAAAGGCATAAAACCTTTTTGTTTTTTTAAACTTTATATAAACCTGAAGTTGATATACTGTAGAGATTTACTGTAAGCGTTATATAAATAAATAAATAAAAATTGACTTTTTTAAAACATTTTAAAGACTTACACCCTTTATGGACCCCGGGAGCCCTAAAGGTAAAAAACAAACAAAATCCATATATTTTGTTATGGTTTGAAAATGAAAAATATCAAAATGGCCCCCGCATGCTTTAATTTTTCCGTGTGCGGCCCTCAGTGGAAAAAGTTTGGACATCTCTGGTTTAATGCACCCAGCGGGGCATCACAACAAAATAAGGCATAATAATGTGTTAATTCCACGACTGTATATATCGGTATCGGTTGATATCGGAATCGGTAATTAAGAGTTGGACAATATCGGGATATCGGCATAAAAAGCCATTATCGGACACCTCTACGTGGCACAGTGGTTGAAAAACACTGGCCTAGATGATATTGCTGTGACATATAATGAAGACAAGAAAACGAGTGTCTTCATCAGGAAGGTGAGTGGGGGTCCTTACGGCAGGAAACAGTTCATCTTTCTCAAGACAGACTCCAGAATGTGCAGATGTCTCAAATATTTACATGAGGTGTGCATAGACATTCAATCTCTGCCCTGAACTTCCTCTCTCTCGCTCTGTGTCCGTGGCGTTAGTTCACCCGCTTCCTCTGAGGGGATTCTCTCCAAACACTTTTATTAGATGTATCGAGGGAAGATAAATATTTGCGTAAAGGACCGCCGGCGTATCAATCGAGGAAGGAGGCACACAAAAAGTGACGTTGGCTGGGCTAACATTTTGCTGATACTCTTTGCTTTTGCTATTTGGAACACGTGTCATGACATCTGTTGGGACTTGAGCAGCTGGAAGCAAAGCAGAAGAGCTTTGAATGCCTCTGCAGCCATCTTTAATAAGCCGCCGACTCTCGCAGGACCTAACAACGGCGCTCCCACAAACCTGAAGGAAAAGATAAGAGTGGAGTCGCTCTAATGGACACACCGCCATCTGCACCTCGGGCTAAATGTGATTTGGCCCGACATGCTAAATTACCTCGCTGCAGACGCTCCATTTGGATGCGCTAATTCACTTCACTGTCACTTAGGGTTGGGATTTTTTTTTCTTTCTCCCTCCTGCTTAACGCCGTCCTCACTTCCTCCGTCCCCCTTCGCCTGATCTCTGCAGGGCGCCCTCTGCAAGTAGGCCGCAAATGCAGAATACATTTGTGGTTTCATAAAAAGCGGCAGACTGGTTATAATCGCCGTTCATCTTCCTCAGACACTTTTCTAACAAGGACAAAATGATGGTTGGAGAGGGATGAAGATTAACTGCCAATTCCTGCAAATAGCTTTGCTGGAATATTTTGTGATTAATAAAGGTTTAACACGCTCCACTGTAATGAGGATTTACGACATAACCAAAGAACAATTTTAATATAGACAGGTTAAAGGCCTACTGAAACCCACTACTACCGACCACGCAGTCTGATAGTTTATATATCAATGATGAAATCTTAACATTGCAACACATGCCAATACGGCCGGGTTAGATTACTAAAGTGCAATTTTAAATTTTGTGCGTAATATCCTGCTGAAAACGTCTCAGTATGATGACGCCTGCGCGTGACGTCACGGATTGTAGAGGACATTTTGGGACAGCATTGTGGCCAGCTATTAAAGGCCTACTGAAAGCCACTACTACCGACCACGCAGTCTGATAGTTTATATATCAATGATGAAATCTTAACATTGAAACACATGCCAATATGGCCGGGTTAACTTGTAAAGTGCAATTTTAAAATTCCCGCCACACTTCCGGTTGAAAAACTCCTTTGGATATGATTTATACGCGTGACGTCACAAAATCCACGGAATTGGTTGGACCCCATCAACCAGATACAAAAACCTCTTGTTTTCTTCGACAAAATTCCACAGTATTCTGGACATCTGTGTTGGTGAATCTTTTGCAATTTGTTTAATGAACAATGGAGGCTGCAAAGAAGAACGTTGTAGGTGGGATCGATCGGTGTATTAGCGGCTAAGTACAATACTTACAGCAACACAACAAGGACTACTTACTACGCCTAGCCGATGCTTGCCGCCAAACCCACGGATGAAGTCCTTCGTCGCGCCGTCGATCGCTGGAACGCAGGTGAGCACGGCTGTTGATGGGAAGACGAGGGCTGGCTGGCGTAGGTGGAGCGCTAATGTTTTTATCATAGTTCTGTGAGGTCCGGTTGCTATGTTGCTAAATTAGCCTTAGCGTCGTTAGCAACAGCATTGTTAAGCCTTACCAGGCTGAGAATTTTTAACCGTGTAGTTACATGTACATGGTTTAATAGTATTGTTGATCTTCTGTCTATCCTTCCAGTCAGGGGTTTATTTCTTTTGTTTCTATCTTCATTTGAGAACGATGCTATCACATTAGCTCAGTAGCTAAGTGTGTCACCGATGTAGTGTCGTGGAGATAAAAGTCACTTTAAATGTCCATTTCGCGTGCTCGACTCTCCTTTTCAAGAGGATATAGTATCCGAGGTGGTTTAAAATACAAATCCGTGATCCACAATAGAAAAAGGAGAGAGTGTGGAATCCAATGAGCCAGCTTGTACCTAAGTTACGGTCAGAGCGAAAAAAGATACGTCCATCACTGCCTCTCAAGTCCTTCACTGTAACGTTCCTCATCTACGAATCTTTCATCCTCGCTCAAATTAATAGGGTAATCGTCGCTTTGTCGCTCCGAATCTCTCGCTCCATTGTAAACAACGGGGAATTGTGAGGAATACTAGCTCCTGTGACGTCACGCTACTTCCGGTACAGGCAAGGCTTTTTTTATCAGCTAGCAAAAGTTGCTAACTTTATCGTCGATTTTCTCTACTAAATCCTTTCAGCAAAAATATGGCAATATCGCGAAATGATCAAGTATGACACATAGAATGGATCTGCTATTCCCGTTTAAATAAAAAAAAATCATTTCAGTAGGCCTGTTTTCATCGCAAAATTCCCCAGTATTCTGGACGTCTGTGTTGGTGAATCTTTTGCAATTTGTTCAATGAACAATGGAGACAGCAAAGAAGAAAGCTGTAGGTGGGAAGCGGTGTATTTCGGCCGGCTGCAGCAACACAAACACGTAGCCGGTATTTCGTTGTTTTCATTCCCGAAAGATGACAGTCAAGCTTTACCATTGGCCTGTGGAGAACTGGGACAACAGAGACTCTTACCAGGAGGACTTTGAGTTGGATACGCAGACGCGGTACCGTGAGTACGCAGCTGCGGGTTCCAAACATTTGATCGCTTGCCCGTACGTGCGTGCCGCTATGTGCATGTCACATACGTAACTTTGGGGACTTTGGGGGAATATTTATGATATTCCAACCTCACGCTGTCGTCCGGAGTTTTCCGTCTGCATTCCTGGGAGAACGACCCCGCATAAAGATGCGACCCCGACGTGACAGAAGGCGAATAACAAAGCTAATGATATAGCTGCGACTGTTGACTAAGTTTTTGCAGAACGACACACACGTCTGGTTTCAAAACAGTTCTAATTTAGAGGAATTACCCATGATGTGATGAAACATTTACACGTCGTGGCCATGTTGTAGTGGCCAGGCGACAACTATAGTAAGGACGCTTGGAGGATCCTCCTGGCTACTGGTAAGTACTTTTAATATACAGTAGAACACACTCAAGACTACTTCTAACTAGGGATGTCCGATAATATCGAACTGCCGATATTATCAGCCGATAAATGCTTTAAAATTTAATATCGGAAATTATTGGTATCGGTTTCAAAATTATCGGTATTGGTTTCAAAAAGTAAAATGTATTACTTTTTTTAAACGCCGCTGTGTACACGGATGTAGGGAGAAATACAGAGCACCAATAATTGCGTGCCGGCCCAGTCACATAATATCTACGGCTTTTCACACAGACAAGTGAATGCAACGCATACTTGGTCAACAGCCATACAGGTCACACTGAGGGTGGCTGTATACACAACTTTAACACTGTTACAAATATGCGCCACACTGTGAACCCACACCAAAGAAAAATGACAAACACATTTCGGGAGAACATCCGCACCGTAACACAACAGAACAAATACCCAGAACCCCTTGCAGCACTAACTCTTCCGGTACCCCCCCCCCCCCCCAAAAGAAAAACCCAATCCCCCCCACCTCAACCTCCTCCCAAATTCCAAGCTGCTGTTTTGAGGCATGTTAAAAAAAATAATGCACTTTGTGACTTCAATAATAAATATGGCAGTGCCATGTTGGCATTTTTTTCCATAACTTGAGTTGATTTATTTTAGAAAACCTTGTTACATTGTTTAATGCATCCAGCGGGGCATCACAACAAAATTAGGCGACTATAAGCCGCTATTTTTTCCCACATTTTGTACACTGCGGCTTATACGTTGGCGCGGAAAATTTATGGATTTTTCTTCCCCAGCGGCCATGATAAAAATAATTTGATAGGAAAAAACAAGCAAAAACACTGAGAGGGTGTTTTATTGTTTGTGCTGTTGCGCCATTTTTTTGGACAAGTTCCCTCACTGCAGGTTGCTGCAGTGTCCTTTCAATTACTGGCAGGGTCCCGCTCAATCTTCTAGCCGTCCATAGCGTTTCTACTTGTATGGATTCTACATTTGTCACTCCAAGCAATGTTTTTTTAAGTTTTACAGTATAACTAAAACTATTCATACTTGCTAAACCATCCCATGTGTGATGTCTGAAGGATTGTTTTCATGCATATGTGTACGTGCTATTGTAATGTAATGACGCTAGTTTTGTCAGCATAAGCTAATATGTGAACACCTTTGCGAGTGTCTGTGTTAGTATTATCAACTTACAACGGAGATAGGCTCCAGCACCCCCCGCGACCCCGAAAGGGACAAGCGGTAGAGAATGGATGGATGGATGGATGGATGGTATTCTGTTTTTATGCTTCAGTTTCACAAATTCCTTAGTAAACTCACCAAGAAGTCAGTGTGAACCGATTGAGTCTGTTTAGCTGAATGGGGCGCTAGCTTCCGCAATGACAATGAGTTCTGTTTTGTTTGATCAGCCGTTTTGCTGCCGTGTTACAGGCACTGTATGGAAACAATTTAGGTATGTAAATAAACATTTACAGAATCGTACTGTGTAAATAATGCATTTCGCAATGTATATATCTGCGGCTTATAGTCCGGTGCGGCTAATATATGGAAAAACTATTGTTTCTTCCAAAATGTAGTGGGTGCGGCTTATACTTAAGACAAAAAGTTTAAAAAATAACACATTTTAAGAATTTAAATGATCATATTTTGTTGTAGAAGTGGCGGCAGAGAATAAATGCTATATTTTCGGTGTTCAAAGTACTATGTAAGTAAAGTGGTAGTTTGAATTAATATTTGAAGTTGTATTTGTTAAATATGCAAGCAATGTGCAGGACACTAATTCATGAAAACAATATTTTGCAGTTCATTTTATCATACATTTTGTTTCCTTGAGATGCAAATGCACCATTTTCTCAGAATGACCCATAAACATTCTAAGAGACAAATATAAAGAAGTCAAATTAGTAAAACATGTGTTAAATGGTTCCTAAACTTCACTTTCTCCCCATACTCCGTCTTTTATCATGGATGTTTTCTCCGGCGTCTCTTCCTGTGGACTAATATTTGTCTTTCCACCTCCTCCCTCCTTGGAACATCTGGCCTCAAGCTTTGCAGAAACATAAACTTCCTTGGCAGGACTTTAGTAGCGCTTGGTGACTGCACAAGTTACATGACATGAAAAGTCTGCTGTGATCATAAACCTTCTTCAACACTAAACACAACACGCCTGGCGAGAAGATGAGGACCAGAAGAACATCAGCAAATTTTTAAAAAGGTCCCGTATTATAGTATTTTTTAATAAAAACTATCGCAGAAGTCCCACAATAGTGTATCTGGAAGTGTTTTGTCTAAAATATGGCCTTAATGCTGAAATTTTGACTTTTTAAACATTTTAATGAGCCCATATAATGTGCATTTTATGCACTTTTTTTTTTACAAATACAGTACACTGTAACTCTGCACTTGTCTAACATAATCAATGTCATATATCACATAAAGCAACCTAATATAAAAGGATGAGGACAGACGTACACACGTTATTAACACTAACATAGCTATATTAGCTACAATGCTAACATTACAGTCAAATTTTTTTGGTATGTACGCAAGCTCCATGTAGTGGTAATCCCTTGATTAAAGTAGTGTTTTATTTTCCTACATTTAAACACAGTGTTACTGTTCAAAATGTGTGTAATTGCAAAAAGCCGCTGCCTGACCATCCATCCATCCATCCATCTTCAACCGCTTATCCGGAATCGGGTCGCGGGGACAGCAGCTCCAGCAAAGACCCCCAGACTTCCCTCTCCAGAGCAACATTTGCGACTTCCTCCTGGGGAATCCCGAAGCGTTCCCAGGCCAGAGAGGAGATGTAATCCCCCCATCTGGTCCTTGGTCTGCCGCGGGGCCTCCTCCCAGTGGGACGTGCAACGAGGACCTCCCTAGGGAGACGCTCGTGAGGCATCCGCACGAGATGCCCGAACCACCTAAGCTGGCTCCTTTCCAAGCGAAGGAGCAGCGGCTCTACTCCGAGTCTCTCTCGGGTGACTGCACTTCTCACCCTATCTCTAAGGGAGATGCCAGCCACCCTTCTGAGGAAACTCATTTCGGCCGCTTGTATCCGCGATCTTATTCTTTCGGTCATTACCCACACTTCATGACCATAGGTGAGAGTAGGAATGTAGATAGCTCGGTAGACCGAGAGCTTTGCCTTCTGGCTCAGCTCCCGTTTCGTCACAACAGTGCGGCAGAGAGACTGCAATACTGCCCCAGCTGCTCCGATTCTCCGGCTGATTTCCTTCTCCATCTTTCCCTCACTCGTGAACAAGACCCCGAGATACTTAAACTCCTCCACCTGGGACAGAGTCCTGTCCCCTACCCGGACTGTACAAACCATCGGTTTCCTGCTGAGAACCATGGCCTCAGATTTGGAGATGCTGATCCTCATTCCAGCCGCTGAACACTCGGCTGCGAACCGATCCAGTGAGAGCTGAAGGTCACGAACCGAAGGTGCCATCAGGACCACATCATCTGCAAACAGCAGTGACGCAACCTTTAGCCCCCCGAGACGTATACCCTCTCCGCCATGGCCACGACTCCGCCTAGAAATCCTGTCCATGAAAATCACAAACAGGATAGGTGACAGAGCGCAGCCCTGGCGGAGACCAACCCCCACTGGAAACGGATCCGACTTACATCCAAGCACCCGGACACAACTCTCGCTTTGGTTGTACAGAGATTGGATGGCCCTCAACAGGGTTCCCCTCACTCCGTACTCCCTCAGCACCTCCCACAAGATCTCCCGAGGGACGCGGTCATACGCCTTCTCCAAATCCACAAAACACATGTAGACTGGATAGGCATACTCCCAGGCCCTCTCCAGGATTCCCGCAAGCGTAAAGAGTTGGTCAGTTGTTCCACGACCAGGACGGAATCCACATTGCTCCTCTTGAATCTGAGGTTCGACTATCGGCCGGACCCTCCTTTCCAGTACCTTGGCGTAAACTTTCCCAGGGAGGCTGAGTAGTGTGATACCCCTGTAATTAGCACACACCCTCTGGTCCCCCTTTTTGAAAAGGGGAACCACCACCCCAGTCTGCCACTCCCTCGGCACTGTCCCAGACTTCCACGCAATGTTGAAAAGGCGTATCAACCAAGACAGCCCATCAACACCCAGAGCCTTCAGCATTTCTGGACGGATCTCGTCAACCCCCGGAGCTTTGCCACTGTGGAGTTGTCTAACTACCTCAGTGACTTCACTCCGAGAGATCAACGTCGATCCCCCATCATCCTCAGGCCCTGCTCCTATCAGGGAGGGTGTGTCTGATGTATTTGGGTTCAGGAGTTCCTCAAAGTGCTCTTTCCAACGCCCCACGACTTCCTCACTTGAAGTCAGCAAAGTCCCATCCTTGCCGAATTCGGGGCAGCAGAGGCTGACTTTCGGGACGTGGAACGTCTCTACGCTGGTGGGGAAGGAGCCTGAGCTGGTGCGAGAGGTGGAGCGCTACCGGTTGGATCTGGTGGGGCTTACCTCTACGCATAGCAAGGGCTCTGAAACCACACTCCTGGACAAGGGATGGACCTTGTTCACTTCTGGAGTTGCTCAGGGTGTGAGGGCACAGGCGGGTGTGGGGATACTCACGAGTCCCCGGCTGAGTGCCTGTACGTTGGAGTTCACCCCAGTGGACAAGAGGGTCGCCTCCCTTCGCCTTAGGGTTGGAGGGGGGAAAACTCTGACTGTTGTTTGTGCATACGCACCAAACAGGAGTTCAGAGTATTCAGCCTTCTTGGATACCTTGCATGGGGTCCTGTATGGGGCGCCGGCAGGGGATTCCATAGTCTTGCTGGGGGACTTCAACGCGCACGTGGGCAATGACAGTGATACTTGGACTGGCGTGATTGGGAGGAACGGTCTCCCTGATCTGAACCTGAGTGGTGGATTGTTATTGGACTTCTGTGCTAGTCACGGACTTGCGATAACAAACACCATGTTCAAGCATAAGGATGCTCATAGGTGTACCTGGTACCAGAGCACCCTAGGCCAAAGATCAATGATCGATTTTGTAATCGTATCAGCTGATCTGAGGCCGTATGTTTTGGACACTCGGGTGAAGAGAGGGGCTGAACTGTCAACTGATCACCATCTGGTGGTGAGTTGGGTTAGTTGGCGGGGGAAACCTCTGGACAGACCTGGCAAACCCAAGCGTGTAGTGCGGGTGAACTGGGAACGTTTGGAGGAGTCCTCTGTCCGGAAGGACTTCAACTCACACCTCCGGCGGGACTTCTCTGCCATTCCTGTGGAGGTTGGGGACATTGAACAGGAATGGGCAATGTTCAAAGCCTCTATTGCTAAAGCTGCAGATGCGAGCTGTGGCCAGAAGGTCTTAGGTGCCTCAAGGGGCGGTAACCCTCGAACACCCTGGTGGACAGTGGTGGTCAGGGAAGCCGTCCGACTGAAGAAGGAGTCCTACCGGGGTATGTTATCCCAGGGGACTCCGGAGGCAGTTGCAAGGTACCGGCGGGCCCGAAGGGCAGCAGCCGTGGCTGTGGACGAGGCTAAGCAGAGGGTGTGGGAGCAGTTCGGGGAATCCATGGAGAAGGACTATCGGGCGGCACCAAAGCTGTTCTGGAAGACCATACGGCACCTCAGGAGGGGGAAGCAGGGAACCATCCAAGCTGCCTGACCAGGGCTCAGAAAATCTGTAGAGACTTCTCCCACCCCCACCAAGGACTGGTTTCACTGCAAGACTCTAGATTTTGGGAAAAGCAGGATTTTTAAAAAATAATTAGGAGCATGAATGTCCTAAATGATCTGAATTGGTTGGTGTTGGAATTGTTTAAATCGGGCAAGAAATGTTGAAGTAGTAAATGGTATTAGGGTATTTCGGGAAAATCAGGAATTTTTTTGAACTTGGAAAAAGTCTACTTTGAATTTCCAGTATGGTGGAATGTGTTAAAGGTGGAACGGTTTGAATGGGTTGAAGAATGTGGGAATTGTGGAAGTTTGAAAAATGGCCAATTAATTTTGAATGGGGAAAATGCAAAAACAAAAAAGGAATTATGGGGAAATCCGGGATTTTTTTTTTTAGAATTGTTGAAGTCGAGCACACAATTCCTGAAAAGGCTGAATATTTTGAAGTTGGAACGGTTTGAATCAGTTGAAAATGAATGTGGGAATTGTGGAACTTTGAAGAATGTCTCGTTGATTTCAATGGGAATTTCAGAAAAAATTTGGAATTTTGTGAAAAGCAGGAATTTTTTTGAAAATGGTGAAAAACTTCAATCTTCTGAATGAATTGAAATGGTTGGTGTTGAATTTTTTTAAATTGGTGGAGAAATGTTGAAGTAGTAACATGTTGAAATGAGAAAGGGTATTACGGAATTCCTGGAATTGCGAGAAAACTGGAAATTTTTCCAGTTAAAAAAACAACTTTGTTTTTTGTCCTGATTAAGAGGAATGATTTGACGGTGGAACGGTTGAAGCGGGTTGAAAAATGTGGAAGGAGTAGTCTCCAGAAAAAAGGGTTGAAATAGGGCTTTGAAAAATTAGGAATTCCGGAAAATCCTGGAATTTTTTTGAACATGGAAAAGCAGTAGTTTAAATTTCCAGAATGGTGGAATGTGTTGAAGGTGGAATGGTTTGAACAGGTTGAAAATGTGGAAATGGTGGAAGTTTGAAAAATGGCCAATTCATTTTGATTAGGTCTGCAACTAACGATTAATTTGATAATCGATTAATCTGTCGATTATTACTTCCATTAATCGATTAATAATCGGATAAAAGAGACAAACTACATTTCTATCCTATACAGTATTTTATTGAAAAAAAACAGCTTACTGGCACCATACTTATTTTGATTATTGTTTCTCAGCTGTTTGTACATGTTGCAGTTTATAAATAAAGGTTTATTAAAAAAAAAAAAATAATAAATTAAAAAAACTCTGCGCACGCACATAGCATAGATCCAACGAATCGATGAGTAAATTAATCGGCAACTATTTTAATAATCGATTTTAATCGATTTTAATCGATTAGTTGTTGCAGCCCTAATTTTGATTGGGAAAAATGTCCGCGGAAACCTGGAATTCTGGGAAATCTAGGAATTTGTCAATGGAAAGCCCGCATTCCCCCGAATAGGCTGAACAGTTTGAAGTTGGAACGGTTTGAATCGGATGGAAAATGTGCAAGGTAGAGCGCGCCAAAATCTGGAGAAGAAGAAGAAGTTGAATAAAAACCATATGTGTGAATGCTTTGGAGCATTCACACAATACGGAGGGGATGCATTTTAGTAAGTTTAGGTGACAAGAAGAAACCAAATAAGGAAAAATAGGAAAGCCTGCATTCTCAAAAAGACAATTTCGTAGTTTTTATTCTTAAAAGTGTCTGCTAGAAAGTGTCGGTCCTGGAGAGTAATAGCATCGATCGGAGTGGGGTTATTTGGTGCCTCCTAAAAGAAGTGAAATGAAGAACCGGGGGACCTCCAGTTTGGTCCAATTTCCGCCGAGTGATGAAAGCCATTATTGTTCTGCTTCTCAGGTTTGATTGAAGTCCTTTGAAGGCCACAACGGGGCCGCTGTGACTCGCCGCTACAGGTAATCAACCCGTGATTGGGGAAGATTGGAAAGATGGGTGGCGTAGTCTACACTTTGTGGGTCGTGACTGTCAATTAGGGCGCTGGCATGGGGACAGCATGGAGATAAAGAAGTGCATGCATACTCTGGACAGGAGAGCAAGAAATAGCTGTGTGTCTCTGTAGAGGGCAGTGTAGTACACACTTACCACAGCCAGCGTGCTTGTGTGGACATGCGTGTGTCCTGATAACCAAGATAAATATTGCATGTAAGTGTCCTTAAAACTCCCCAAAATAGCCCTACTCTCAACGCACTTTTCTCCTCACTTTAACATTCAGTATTCAGCATTCACCAGCATGACTCTACCAAGACATCAGATAGGAATATTTGCGTTATTCAAGCATCAAAACATGCCCTCCAACTACACCAGGGATGTCCAAAGTGCGGCCCGGGGGCCATTTGCGGCCCGCAGGTAATTTTTTAAACGGCCCCACGGCACATTCCAAAAATACGATAAAAAAAAATAAAAAACATAAAAAGTGGTATAAAATAGTAAACAGGTGACAATAAAATGTTGCTATGTTGACTCTAATAACACTAAGCTGTCATGCAGGCTGTTTCTTTCTTTAAAACATAATAATGAATCAAAAACAATGATATTATGAATTATTGACTTATTTAAGGCTCCAATTAGGTCACATTAAATATTCCACTTTGAGATATTTTTGGGGGAAAATGTTGCATATTTAAAAAACTATGTTTTTTTTTTTTTTAAAGAAGGGCCTAAAATGAACAAACAAGGAACATAATAAACAACAATACAAGTTATAATTGACGGATAGATCTGAAGTTGATCTCGAGACTATTGTGTTAACAGTTTTTGAAAAACTTACGATTTATTTTTTAACACTTTACTGAGCGGGACCCTTTTGGATCCCCAATAATTTTAGTTTTTTTTAAGTGTCATTGCGCAAAAAATTGTAATAAATTAAAATCAATGTTGTTATGAGTTATGTTAGGAGCTCCAATCATTATATAATCTGAAACGTTCCACTTTAAAATTTTATTGGGGGAAAATATTTCATATTTTGTGTATTTTCCATAAAAAAAAGGGTTTTCTTGACAAAAAGGGCATACAACTTAAATCTTAAAAAAAACAACTTTATATTGACAGATATACCTAATGTTGATCTAGATATTTAAACTTTAAATAATAATAATAATAATAATACTAAATAATGAAATTTAAAAAACATTTTTTTACCTAAACATTTTGGAGTCCCCGGTATCAAGCCTGAGTGGAGGCCTAAATGTATATTTTTTATACATATATTGTATTGGTTTTTAAAATAAAAAATATAAAAATGGCCCCCGCTTGCTTTGATTTTTCAGTGTGCGGCCCTCAGTGGAAAAAGTTTGGACACTCCTGAACTACACTATATTGCCAAAAGTATTTGGCCACCCATCCAAATGATGACAATCAGGTGTCCTATTCACTTGGCCCAGCCACAGGTGTATAAAACCAAGCACTTAGGCATGGAGACTGTTTCTACAAACATTTGTGAAAGAATGGGCCACTCTCAGGAGCTCAGTGATTTCCAGCGTGGAACTGTCATAGGATGCCACCTGTGCAAGAAATCCAGTCGTGAAATTTCCTCGCTCCTAAATATTCCAAAGTCAACTGTCTATAAGAAAATGGAAGAGTTTGGGAACAACAGCAACTCAGCCACCAAGTGGTAGGCCACGTAAACTGAAGCGCATAGTGCAGTGGTCCTTAACCTGGGTTCGATCGAACCCTGTGGGTTCGGTGAGTCGGACTCAGGGGTTCGGCGGAGGTCAAAACACACCCGACTCATCGTGCAAATAAAAACTTCTCCCTATCGGCGTATTACGGATACGGCAACAGCAGAAGTCGGACTGATTTGCAGGTGTGTAATTTGTTGTGAGTTTATGCACTGTGTTGGTTTTGTTGTTTGAACAAGGTGATGTTCATGCACGGTTCATTTTGTGCACCAGTAAAAAAACATGGTAACACTTTAGTATGGGGAACATATTCACCATCAATTAGTTGCTTATTAACATGCAAATTAGTAACATATTGGCTCTTAACTAGTCATTATTAAGTACTTATTAATGCCTTATTCGGCATGGCCTTATTATAACCCTAACCCTCTAACCCTGGCCCTAACCCTCTAACCCTAACCAAATAACTCTAAATTAAGTCTTTGTTACTTAGAATATGTTCCCCATACTAAAGTGTTACCAAAAACATATAACTTTGTCTTGAATTTTGAAAAAAAATTTTTTTTTTATTTTTCACTAAAGAAGGGTTTGGTGAATGCGCATATGAAACTGGTGGGGTTCGGTACCTCCAACAAGGTTAAGAACCACAGGCATAGTGCAAAGAGGTCGCCTCTACAGAGCTCCAAACTTCATGGGACCTTCCAATTAGCCCACGTACAGTACGCAGAGAGCTTCATGGAATGGGTTTCCATGGCCGAGCGGCTGCATATAAGCCATACATCACCAAGTCCAATGCAAAGTGTCGGATGCAGTGGTGTAAAGCACGCCGCCACTGGACTCTAGAGCAGTGAAGACACTTTCTCTGGACTGATGAATCACGATTTTCCATCTGGAAATCTGATGGACGAGTCTGGGTTTGGAGGTTACCAGGAGAACGGTACATTTCGGACTGCTTTGTGCCGAGTGTGAAATTTGGTGGAGGAGGAATTATGGTGTGAGGTTGTTTTTCAGGAGTTGGGCTTGGCCCCTTAGTTCCAGTGAAAGGAACTTTGAATGCTCCAGGATACCAAAACATTTTGGACAATTCCATGCTCCCAACCTTGTGGGAACAGTTTGGAGCGGGCCCCTTCCTCTTCCAACATGACTGTGCACCAGTGCACAAAGCAAGGTCCATAAAGACATGGATGACAGAGTCTGGTGTGGATGAATTTGACTGGCCTGCACAGAATCCTGACCTGAACCCGATAGAACACCTTTGGGATGAATTAGAACGGAGACTGAGAGCCAGGCCTTCTCGACCAACATCAGTGTGTGACCTCACCAATGCACTTTTGGAAGAATGGTGGAAAATTCCTATAAACACACTGCGCAACCCTGTGGACAGCCTTCCCAGAAGAGTTGAAGCTGTAATAGCTGAAAAAGGTGGACTGACATCATATTGAACCCTACGGGGTTAGGAATGGGATGGCACTTCAAGTTCATATGTGAGTCAAGGCAGGTGGCCAAATACTTTTGGCAATATAGTGTGTGTTGCCTGCGCCATTATTTTTCTGACACTACAAGACGGCCATATGAATCCCTTCCCTACTGTACGATTTAATTTGTTTCTGATCCCAGGGGGTGATCAAGGGTGACGGGTCAAATGTAGAGAATAATTTTGCCACACCTGGTGTGTGTGTGACAATCATTGGCACTTTAACTTTAATTATTGGGGTGACATTTTGATTCAGAATCAATGATCAATTCAACAACATTCTCAATTCAAACTGAATTTTAGAGTATATTATTTGGTGTAAAAACGTAAAAAAAAAACTTTTAAAAAGATGTTACAGCTTACAAAAGGTGCTTATGTCTTTCGAAAAATGGATTCCCCAAAAATACAAATAAAAGTTTGTCTTTTTTAATCAACCCTTCAAAAATGATGAATTTATTCAGAATCAAAATAAATAAGAATCATAATTTGAATGTGAATAGGCATGTGACCCCAACAACTTACAGTAGGAAGGGGATTCATATGGCCCCATTCGTCACGGTTTACCTGACGCATGAAACGTGACAAACTGAGGAGGTGCACTATGCACTGTAGCCGCCAGATGGCGGTAGAGGGTTGAATATCTTAAAATGTGTTTTGTGGCAGTTCCAACTTTGACCACAGCGTCAGTTGTGATGAAGAGTGGCACTTTCCATCATTTTCAGCAGACTGCATTGCAAAATGATTAACGCCCTTCTTCCTCTCACGCGACGTCCACTCAGAAATGGGGCCATATGAATCCCTTCCCTACTGTACGATTTAATTTGTTTCTGATTATTGGGGTGACATTTTGATTCAGAATCAATTCTCAATTCAAACTGAATATTAGAGTATATTATTTGGTGTAAAAACAGTAAAAAAAAAATTAAAAAAAACTTTTTAAAACATGTTACAGCTTACAAAAGGTCCTCTTGGCTGCTGACGTCTTTCGAAAAACGTATTCCCAAAAAATACAAATAAAAGTTTGTCTTTTGTTAATCAACCCTTCAAAAATTATGAATTTATTCAGGATCGAAATAAATAAGAATCATAATTTGAGTGTGAATAGGCATGTGACCCCAACAACTTACAGTTGGAAGAGGATTCATATGGCCCCATTCGTCACGGTTTACCTGACGCATGAAACGTGACAAACTGAAAAGGTGCACTTTTCTCTGTAGCCGCCAGATGGCAATAGAGTGTTGACCATCTTAAAATGTGTTTTGTCTCAATTCTAACATTGACAACAGCATAGAGTGGCACTTTCCATCATTTTCAGCAGACTGCATTGCAAAATGATTAACAATCCCCCCCCGCCCCCCTACCTTTTTCCTCTCTCGCGAGATCCACTCAGAATTGGCGCCATATGAATCATTTGCCTATTGTACGATTTGATTCAGAATCAATTCAACACGATTCGATTCAAACTGAATCTGGGAGTATATAATTTGGTGTAAAACTTGTCTACAATAAAAAAATTAAAAAAAATATCCAAACAGGCTACGGACTACAAAAGCTCCTCTTGGCTGCTGATGTATGATGCATAAGCGCGCGGCCGGCCCAAAAAACTCCTTTTGAAAAAAACTATACTCTTGAAAATTATAACTCCATTTAGAATTGGAATAAATAAGAATCTCGATTCAGATGTGAATTGATTTTTTTCCAGTACCCAAAGTCGTCAACACAACAAAGGAAATATTTACTCAAAAAGGTTCATTATGTAGTGAAGAAGGAGCTGAGCCGGAAGGCAAAGCTCTCAATTTACCGGTCGATCCACGTTCCCATCCTCACCTATGGTTATGAGCTTTGGGTTATGACCGAAAGGACAAGATCACAGGTACGAGCGGCCGAAATGAGTTTCCTCCGCCGGGTGGCGGGGCTCTCCCTTAGAGATAGGGTGAGAAGCTCTGCCATCCGGGAGGAGCTCAAAGTAAAGCCGCTGCTCCTCCACATCGAGAGGAGCCAGATGAGGTGAACGACTCCCTAGGGAGGTGTTTAGTGCACGTCTGACTGGTAGGAGGCCACAGGGAAGACCCAGGACACGTTGGGAAGACTATCTCTCCCAGCTGGCCTGGGAACACCTCGGGATCCCCTGGGAGGAGCTGGACGAAGTGGCTGGGGAGAGGGAAGTCTGGGCTTCCCTGCTTAGGCTGCTGCCCCCGCGACCCCACCTCGGATAAGCGGAAGCAGATGGATGAATGGATGGGTTCATTATGTCTCCTTATTCATATACTTTTTCAAATGTTCTTGTAATCAGACCATATTTTTCGGTATATTAGATGGAATCTTTACCCGACATGTCATTCTTCAGAAGGGTCACCTGACCACTGTGACGTGAATTTTGAGGTGAAGTGAGTTATATTTGTATAGCGCTTTTCTCTAGTGACTCAAAGCGCTTTACATTGTGAAACCCAATATCTAAGTTACATTTTTAAACCAGTGTGGGTGGCATTGGGAGCAGGTGGGTAAAGTGTGTTGCCCAAGGACACAACGGCAGTGACGAGGATGGCGGAAGCGGGTAAGAAGACGTGTTGCCGGTCAGCTGTTCTTATAGGCGTGACCAACCAAGCAGACCCCTAAATATTACATCTCAGTGTTTCCCACACATTCATTTATTTGGGGCGGCCCGCCACGAAATAATTACATCCGCCACAAATAAAAATAAAATAAAAAATAAAAAAACTTTTTTTTTTTTCTTTTTTTTTTGTCCTGTCCAGTTTCTCAGGCAAATCATATAGTTGATGTAGATGCCCATATAGGCTTTTCAGATTTACTTTACAAAAGAGAAGTGTAGGATACTTCTCTTGTTGCCTTATTTGTATTTGACCACTACTGTTTTCTGTTTATTTGTTACTGACTGTGGCAGGGCACCTCTGCCTCTGTTTCACTTTATGTTGCTGGTAAATAATATGGTTGTAGTAGTAGGCTAAAGTTAAATGATTTAGTATGCACTAATTAAAGGGGCAGAGCTTTAAGAGACATTTTAGCTTTTATATTTTATAAGATATATTTTTTGTAAGAACCACAATTAATAAATATATTTCAGTGAATAACTTATTGTTCAAATCTGTATATAATTATGTACATACAGTGTTGTAATTATATTGTAAAATGGATGGATGGATGGACGTTTAAAACAAAACTGTTATTATTAATTAGTAAGTATACATTTTTTGAGCCTTTTTAGAGAAAATCATATCATTGTGGTAAATTATGCAAATTACTCGATTATGTCATGGTGACCACGCCCATAGCCACGCCCCCACCGCCACAGCTATCTTGGCAGTTTATGGGAAACACTGCATCTAATATACCCAAAATATGGTCTGAAGAAAATTTGAAAAAGTATTTTTTTTAAAGTAAACAAAGGAAATAGTTAGATCATTAATTTGAGAATGTTCATTTAAAAAAGGGACGCTTAAGAGAAACTGCAATTCCTTTTGCTCATTCATTAGGAGTACGCCAAGCCCCGCCCACATTTACATGCACACTCGCAGCAAATAGTGACCTCTGTTGGCTGCAGAGCCAATGAAGGAGGTGGCGTGACGAGGAGTAGAAGACACGATGGTGACAAGGAGGGTTGCCATTTGGCAGGAATGGCTTCATGTTGAAAGACGGAGATGGATGTGACCCCGCGGTTAGTTGCCGCCTTCTCCCTTCGTAAGGGGCCTCGCACACTCGGCTTGTCCTCTGCTCCCCACATCTGGAGCCTGTTTAGCATCATCAACACGCCGTGACGCCGCCTCGAAAAATGACAGGAATCTTTTTCTTTTTTTTTTGTTGATGTTGAGGAGAGTCAGTTGCAAGCTGAATATGTTTGTGTTTTAACTGGAAACTGTAACTTTTCCACATATTGAATACCGTAACTTAATCCGTAACTTCATCGTAATCCTGCACAGTGGCCTTGTGGTTAGAGGGTCCGCCCTGAGATCGGTAGGTCGTGAGTTCAAACCCCGGCCGAGTCATACCCATCCATCCATCTTCTTCCGCTTATCCGAGGTCGGGTCGCGGGGGCAGCAGCCTAAGCAGGGAAGCCACTTCGTCCAGCTCTTACCGGGGGATCCCGAGGCGTTCCCAGGCCAGCCGGGAGACATAGTCTTCCCAACGTGTCCTGGGTCTTCCCCGTGGCCTCCTACCGGTCGGACGTGCACTAAACACTTCCCTAGGGATGCGTTCGGGTGGCATCCTGACCAGAAGCCCGAATCAACCTCATCTGGCTCCTCTCGATGTGGAGGAGCAGCGGCTTTACTTTGAGCTCCTCCCGGATGGCAGAGCTTCTCACCCTATCTCTAAGGGAGAGACCCGCCACCCGGTGGAGGAAACTCATTTCGGCCACTTGTACCCGTGATCTTGTCCTTTCGGTCATAACCCAAAGCTCATGACCATAGGTGAGGATGGGAACGTAGATCGACCGGTAAATTGAGAGCTTTGCCTTCCGGCTCAGCTCCTTCTTCACCACAACGGATCGATACAGCGTCCGCATTACTGAAGACGCCGCACCGATCCGCCTGTCGATCTCACGATCCACTCTTACCCCACTCGTGAACAAGACTCCGAGGTACTTCAACTCCTCCACTTGGGGCAAGATCTCCTCCCCAACCCGGAGATGGCTCTCCACCCTTTTCCGGGCGAGAGCCAATAGACTCGTACTTGGAGGTGCTGATTCTCCGAGTCTTACCAAAGACTATAAAAATGGGACCCATTACCTCCCTGCTTGGCACTCAGCATCAAGGGTTGGAATTGGGGGTTAAATCACCAAAAATGATTCCCGGGCGCGGCCACTGCTGCTGCTCACTGCTCCCCTCACCTTCCATGGGGTGGAACAAGGGGATGGGTCCAATGCAGAGGGTAATTTCACCACACCTAATGTGTGTGTGACTATCAGTGGGACTTTAACTTTTAACTTTAACTTCCGTTGGTGTTAACGGCCGTGGCTGTAGGCAACTACCTGTGCATTTGAAGCGTAATGAGTGGTCTTCATTCAGCAGCTACTTGGCTATCGATGTGAAACTCATGCGTTTTATATATTCCGTATGGTTGTGTACAAAGGACTCATAAACGCTATCAATGCTGAGTAGGCAGTTTGCGCCTTACCGCTATTACAACATTGGTTCTGTTGGTGCTGTGTTGTTCAATTTATATTAGGGTTGTCCCGATACCAATATTTTGGTACCGTAACCGATACCAAAATGTCATTATTGGCTTTAATTTAATAAAAAATCTTAGTGTACATTAGACATATGTTTCTTATTGCAATCGAAGAACAATTTTAAATAAAATAGTGAACATACAAGACAACTTGTTTTTTATTAGTAAGTAAGCAAACAAAGGCTCCTGCAGTAACATATTGTGTCATTTATCATTCTATTATTGTGTCAACATTATGAGGGACAAGTTGTAAAAATGGATAATTAATCCACTTGTTAAAGGCCTACTGAAAGCCACTACTACCGACCACGCAGTCTGATGGTTTATATATCAATGATGAAATCTTAACATTGCAACAAATGCCAATACGGCCCGGTAAGATTACTAAAGTGCAATTTTAAATTTCCCGCGAAATATCCTGCTGAAAACGTCTCGGTATGATGACGTTTGCACGTGACGTCACGGATTGTAGCGGACATTTTGGGACAGCATTGTGGCCAGCTATTAAGTCGTCTGTTTTCATCGCAAAATTCCACAGTATTCTGGACATCTGTGTTGGTGAATCTTTTGCAATTTGTTCAATGAACAATGGAGATAGCAAAGAAGAAAGCTGTAGGTGGGACGCGGTGTATTAGCGGCTAGGTGCAGCAACACAAACACGTAGCCGGTGTTTCATTGTTTACATTCCCGAACGATGACAGTCAAGCTTTACCATTGGCCTGGGACAACTGAGACTCTTACCAGGAGGACTTTGAGTTGGATAAGTGGTACCGTGAGTATGCAGCTGCGGCTTCCAAACATTTGATCGCTTGCCCGTACGTGCGTGCCGCTATGTGCATGTCACGTACGTAACTTTGGGGAAATATATGTGCTGTATGAACTTTGCGGAGGTGAACGGTACTTTGGGCTGTGGGATTGAGTGTGTTGTGCGGGTGTTTGAGTTGTATTGGCAGGTTATATGGACGGGAGGGGGGAGGTGTTTGTTATGCAGGATTAATTTGTGGCATAATAAATATAAGCCTGGTTGTGTTGTGGCTAATAGAGTATATATGTGTCTTGTGTTTATTTACTGTTGTAGTCATTCCCAGCTGAATATCAGGTCCCACCCGCCTCTCACAGCATCTTCCCTATCTGAATCGCTTCCACTGCCCCCTAGTCCTTCACTCTCACTTTCCTCATCCACGAATCTTTCATCCTCGCTCAAATTAATGGGGTAATCGTCGCTTTCTCGGTCCGAATCGCTCTCGCTGCTGGTGGCCATGATTGTAAACAATGTGCAGATGTGAGGAGCTCCACAACCTGTGACGTCACGCTACTTCCGGTACAGGCAAGGCTTTTTTATCAGCGGCCAAAAGTTGCGAACTTTATCGTTGATGTTCTCTACTAAATCCTTTCAGCAAAAATATGGCAATATCGCGAAATGATCAAGTATGACACATAGAATGGATCTGCTATCCCCATTTAAATAAGAAAATCTAATTTCAGTAGGCCTTTAATTTACTGTTAATATCTGCCTACTTTCTCTTTTATGTTCTATCTACACTTCTGTTCAAATGTAATAATCACTTATTCTTCTGTTGTTTGACATTTTACATTAGTTTTGGATGATACCACAAAAATTTGGGTATCAATCCGATACCAAGTAGTTACAGAATCATACATTGGTCATATTCAAAGTCTTCATGTTTTAGGGACATATTTCCTGACTTTATGAACATAATATGAATGTTTAAAAAGTAAAAAAGATTTTGTGATGATAGTAGTATCGACTAGATACGCACTTGTATCATTACAGTGAATGTCAAGTGTAGATCCACCCATGACATTTGTTTACATTCAGGCGCGCTAGCTTTTAACTTGTAAGAAACGTACTTTATTTGTCGCCATGGAGACCAGGATTAGTGATTTAGAAGTAGCTAAAACACTGCCGACGGCGGATGGACGTTAGCTGCTAACTAGCTAGCCATGTCTTAAAGCAACTCTTCTTGAGGGCGTTTCGGTGTTATAACTTCACCTTTATCGTCAGTTTTTAAGCCAAATTGCGTTTGTTCTCCCTTTTCGGTCTACACACTGGGTCTGCTTGTAAGTACTCTGTGTTTGTGCGCAGCCGAACATGCTCCTCTGCTCGTAAAAGCAGCAATGTCATGACGTGACAGCGCGCCATCATGCCTGTTAAATTTTTTTAAAATTGGGAACCCATCAAACCATCCATTTTCTACCGCTTGTCACTTTCGGGGTCGTGGGAGTGCTGTAACCTATCCCAGCTGCATTCGGGCGGAAGGTGGGGTGCACCCTGGACAAGTCGCCACCTCATCGCAGGGCCAACACTGATAGACAGAACTGGTACTTTTCAAACAGAGTATAGTACCGTTTTTGATTCAGTAGTACCACAATACTATACTTGTGCCGGTATACCGTACAACCCTAATTTATACATTTTCCTATACCCACTTCCTCATGCACTTCAAATTATTATTGAAAACATTTTTTTAATTAAGCTTTCAGTTTTTTTTGCTTGCTACAAATTGACACTGACAGGGTTAATAACTATGTTGGCTATAATTACAGTAGGGTATTTACTGTAGGATAAAATGAGATGAAGTACACAATTTAGGTATAAAACATGTATGTATAAAATGTGTCGATACAAGTAAGGATACAAAGCAATATTTTGTTCAAGTTTTAAAAATGTTTGTGGATATGAAGTATTAATATAATATACATGCTTTGGCTTGTGTTAGTATATGCAGTAAAGCTAGTATGCTTCAAGGCATGTGTGTGTGTACTAAACATAAACTTTATACAACTGTAGTTTGCATGTTTGTCTTTGCCTGTCTGTGTGTGTGTGGGTTTGGGTGTGTGTGTGTGTGTGTATTGTGGGGGTCTAACGACTTGAGCAGACGTGAATGTGTGCTTGTTTGGAATGCAGAACATCAGAAAATCAACACCAAGAAGAAAACGTGCACAAATGCAACACGGACTTATTCATGGAGCTCCAGCCATTTGACCCCATTAGTGACGCCAACGGTACATTTAGAGAATGTTAATTGTTGTAGAGTGGTTAAAAGTTGTTTCACCACTTAATTAAGAATGTTAACATGAAACATCAAATGTAAAGTTGACTTTGGTTGCGTTTAACTTCTTTTTATATTTGCATGACAGTTGAAAACGCTTTTATTAACCTGTGCTTACACGCCTAATCAAAGCGTGACTCGTGTGATTTTTCTTCATTTTTTTGTATCCTTAGAAAGTGGCTGAATATTTTTTTTACACTGATATGTCAGCTAAAAAGTACAAAAAGTGAAGTTCAATCGCAGAAAGACTGCACATGTTTACTGCATGAAACTTTAGGGGCTGAGCTGTTCTGTTTTCCATTTTCAGTTACTATTATAAAGCGGTTGGCTTCTTTTTACACTTTTTATAAAAGTACAAAACATTTCATGTGTCACTAAAACGTTACCTGTCCAGTAAATAAAAGTTTTATGATGGAAAAAGTTAGTTTAGGACCATTTAATGCACAGGTGTCAAACTCAAAGCCCGGGGGCCAAATCTGGCCCGCCACATAATTTTATGTGGCCGGCGAAAGCCTGGAAATAATAAGCATGAATAAAATGCTTTTCTTACTAAATATATTTCTTCTTTCCCTTTTGACATTAAAAATCATGTACTGCATGCAACTGCATACTGTTTAAAAGTCAATATTATGAAAATATTATATTATCATGTATTCCAAAAATATTTGTTGTTCAAATAAAGATAAATACCGTACTTAAATATCTGCTTGACTTATGATTAAAAAATGATCAGTCAAATTGTAGACTGTAAAATTGACAATAGAGTTTACGGTGAAATTCCGCCGACTGAGTTTTTTACCGTAAAATCAACTTTGGTACTGTTTTTTTCAATATACAGTAAGACACTAAAACACTAAAAAACAAACAAAAAAAGCATTAAAACAACAAGATTTTACAGTAAAAAAAAAACTGGCAGCTCTGTTGCTTGAATGTTACTGCTAAAACAGTGGTATTGTTTCTCCATTCCATTCATTCATATGCTGTAAAAAACCCACTGCTTTTACTGTAAAATTCTGGTGACTGAGCTGACAGTTTTTACATGAAACTTTAGTGGTTGACCTGTTCTGTTTTCCATTTTCAGATACTATTATAAAGCGGTTGGCTTCTTTTTACACTTTTTATGACAGTACAAAACATTTAAAATGTCACTAAAACGTTACCTGTCCAGTAAATTAAAGTTTTATAATGGAAAAAGTTAGTTTAGGACCATTTAATACACAGGTGTCAAACCCAAAACACGGGGGCCAAATCTGGCCCGCCACATTATTATATGTGGCCCGCGAAAGCCTGGAAATAATAAGCATGAATAAAATGCTTTTCTTACAAAATATATTTGTTCTTTCCCTTTTGACATTAAAAATCATGTACTGCATGCAACTGCATACTGTTTAAAAGTCAATATTATGAAAATATTATATTATCATGTATTCCAAAAATATTTGTTGTTCAAATAAAAATAAATACCGTACTTAAATATCTGCTTCACTTATGATTTAAAAATGATCAATCAAATTGTAGACTGTAAAATTGACAATAGATTTTACGGTTAAATTCCGCCGACAGAGTTTTTTTTACCGTAAAATCAACTTTGGTGCTGTTTTTTTCAATATACAGTAAGACACTAAAATATTAAAAAACAAACAAAAGAAAGCATTAAAACAACAAGATTTTACAGTAAAAAAAACTAGCAGCTTTGTTGCTTGAATTTTACTGCTAAAACAGTGGTATTGTTTCTCCTTTCCATTCCATTTATTCAAATGCTGTAAAAAAAAAACCCACTGCTTTTACTGCAAAATTCTGGTGACTGAGATGCCAATTTTTAAAGTAAAACTTTTACAATTTTTTTGCAGCTTATGTAAAAAATATATCGTTAATGTATTTTATATATATACATGTATATTCGTAAATTAGTCATTGTTAAAAGCGGCCGTCTGAGGGCAACCATAACTGCGATGTGGCCCCTCAATGAAAACGAGTTGGACACCCCTGATTTAATGCATTTATACTAGATATAAGCATTGCAAAATGTTATTTATCTTAACTTAAGTCATAAAATGTACATCCTGCACTGAAATCCCTTCCTGTCTTTCTCCCTGTGGACACATTTTGTTTTTTCAAGTAAAATATTTGTCCTGTTAGGCAAAAAAAGAAGAAGTAATGTGTGCTGACATGCAGATGGTGGTGACAATGACTGGTGTCTTAGCAAGGCGAGAGGGGGGAGGGGGTGAATAATTGCGGCCCCCAGGTACAGCCCCAGGTTTGGCGTTAAAGTGACATCACATTGTCATTCGGTGAAGGAGGTCATTTAACCATTCAGTGAGCCGCCAAACAAAAGCACAGCTAAAATCTCTCATTTGGAGAGGAAATGTGCCAAATTACTGAGTAAGATTAAGGATATTTTGTTTATTGTATTGTCATTTATATATCTAGCAGTCTTTTTCAGGTTAGGGTGAAAACAGATCAGGTGTCAGTTTTATTGAGTAGATTATTTAAGTAAAATTATGTTTTTTTAATTTTTGACTATTGCAAAGTAACACATCTCTATGTCAATAATTGATCGGTTACTGTATAAGTTTGGATGCTGATTTCATGTTTTTTAACATTTACATACAAAAAACGAAAAATATATTTTGTAATCATACTATTTAATCCGTAGTATAATAGATATACCTGTGTTTAAAAGAGCAAATACACAGAAAAGGACTCACTTGGGATGCTCAACATATGCCTGCAGTTCATTCTGTCACAGATAGAGGGCGGTGTTTGTCTTTTCAAGCAGTGCTGCCTGGAGGAGGAGAAGGGGGCCAAAAAAACACATTCTTAAAAACAAACAAACATTTTTTTGCATTATGAATAAAAACTTTGCTGTCCAGCATTATAACAGCACTTTGCAACATTAACACCCGCCCCCTTGCCCACTTTGTTTCTGCTTTCAGAACGATGACTTCTTGGCGTATAATTGGTGCTCTTGTACCTTTGTGTTCCCTAAAAGAGAGCGTCTCAAGACGGATCCCGAGTGAATGTGTCCCTCTTGAAGAGTTTCCTCTTCAGAACCCATCCAGAACACGCAGCTTTATACTCACACACACACTCACACGTGCAGCAGCTGACATGTATTTATCTCATTTACTGTATTGGACCTGGCCTCAAACAGTACCATGCCCATCTGTTTTATCCAGTGCTTTCATGTTTTTATTTCTATTTTATCTATTGTTTATCTAGTGTTTTTCATGTTTTTATTTCTATTTTAATTTTCTATTATACAAAAGAGACAAGCGGTAGAAAATGGATAAATGGATATTCTAACTTTCTATTTTTAACCTTTTTTTTGTAATACTTTGTAGCACTTTGAGATTTTAACAAATGTAAAGTGTGTTACAAATAAATAAAATAAATTCATTATTATTATTATTATTATTATTAGGGATGTCCGATAATATCGGACTGCCGATATTATCGGCCGATAAATGCTTTAAAATGTAATATCGGAAATTATCTGTATCGGTTTCAAAATATCGGTATCGGTTTCAAAAAGTAAAATTTATGACTTTTTAAAACGCCGCTGTGTACACGGACATAGGGAGAAGAACAGAGCGCCAATAAACCTTAAAGGAACTGCCTTTGCAAGCCGGCCCAGTCACATAATATCTACGGCTTTTCACACACACAAGTGAATGCAAGGCATACTTGGTCAACAGCCATACAGGTCACACTAAGGGTGTCTGTATAAACAACTTTAACACTGTTAACAAATATGCGCCACACTGTGAACCCACACCAAACAAGAATGACAAACACATTTCGGGAGAACATCCGCACCGTAACACAACATAAACACAACAGAATAAATACCCAGAACCCCTTGCAGCACTAACACTTCCGGGACGCTACAATATACACCCCCCGCTACCACCCCAAGCCCTCTCCCCAACCCCGCCCACCTCAACCTCCTCATGCTCTCTCAAGGAGAGCATGTCCCAAATTCCAAGCTGCTGTTTTGAGGCATGTTAAAAAAAATAATGCACTTTGTGACTTCAATAATAAATATGGCAGTGCCATGTTGGCATTTTTTTCCATAACTTGAGTTGATTTATTTTGGAAAACCTTGTTACATTGTTTAATGCATCCAGCAGGGCATCACAACAAAATTAGGCATAATAATGTGTTAATTCCACGACTGTATATATCGGTATCGGTTGATATCGGAATCGGTAATTAAGAGTTGGACAATATAGGAATATCGGCAAAAAAGCCATTATTGGACATCTCTAATTATTATACATCAATGACATCATCTTGCACTCAACAAGTCAGTCCGTCACAGTCAGACCGCCTACACTACACTATACCCCCATACTAGTTAGTCATCCATAAGGACAAAATATGGGACACGCTCACAGTGCTGGCGCTAGGAATTTTCAAAATGGGGTCCCAGGGACCCCAGCAAGTCATACAAATGGGGTCCCACAGTACATTTTTGGGGTTCCACTTTTTTGTAACCGTTTTGAAAACAAATTTATTTTTTATTTTTTTAGATTAGTATATTTAAAAGGGGACAATGGAATTTCATAAAAACGCATGACTACACATGGTTAAAAAAAAGCCAGAAGGCTAGTTTTCATCTGTAGTCCCCTGGCCATGATGTAAAAAAGGCATTCCATCCATCCATTTGCTACCGCTTATTCCCTTCGGGGTCGAGGAGCCTATCTCAGCTACAATCGGGCGGAAGGCGGGGTACACCCTGGACAAGTCGCCACCTCGTCGCAGGGCCAACACAGATAGACAGACAACATTCACACTCACATTCACACACTAGGGCCAATTTAGTGTTGCCAATCAACCTATCCCCAGGTGCATGTCTTTGGAGGTGGGAGGAAGCCGGAGTACCCGGAGGAAACCCACGCAGTCACGGGAAGGACATGCAAATTCAAATTACAATTTAAAAGACAAAGAAAAGAAAGAGAGAGAGAAAGAAAAAAAAGCACACAATATATATACACAATATAATAAAAAAATTAAATACAACATCACAACATAACATGTATCTTAGCATCAAAACAAGCTCATCTTTTAGTGCTGGCAGCTGTAGGCGTTGATAAGCCACATTTTAAATTTCTTTGTAAGTTGTGACTAGTTTAACCTCCTCAGGTACTGAGTTCCACACATTTGTGCTCCTTACTGACCAGGCCGACTTACTGAAAGTGCTCCTGCGCAGAGGAATATAACAGTCAACTCTGACAGAGCCTGGAGTGACACGCTCACGGCTCTTTCTTTGGCTGATGAACTCTGCCAGAGGATCTGGAGCCATTTCATGCAGTACTGTATAGGTCACTTTTATGTCTACAAATGTGTAAAGACTGTCCCAGTTTAAAATTCGGTATTTTTTTTAGAATGGCAGAGTGATGATAGTGCACAGGTTTTTTTTAATCCATAACCTTAATTGCTTGTTTGTACAAGATTCCTAATGTGTTTTTGTTTTTTTAACTCTGACCAGCCTGAGACCAGCTGGTAGGGCAATAGTTGAAATGGCTGAAAATCATTGAATGCAAATACAATTTTGCAGCTTCAGTTGACATTTCATTTCGAATTGCACGAACATTTGCAAGATTAAACTTGATTATTTTACACAATTTGCCAATATGGGCTTTAAGGTAAGCTCTGAATCTATTATTAACCCAAGATATTAACTGTATATGTTTTGTTTAGTTATGTTCTGTTAGTTTTGGACTCATTTAGTTCCTGTTTTGTGCACCTTTGAGTTTGTTTTAGTTTCCATGGGGATTAATTGGGTTCACCTGCCTCTGGTTAGTGGTCGGCACGCTCACCTGCTGTCGACCACTAATCGCAGAGCTATTTATTCTCGTTGCTCGCCACACTCTGGCTTCATTGTTTGCTATACGCAACGTATTTCTTGGCTCCTAGTTTATGATTCCTGCGCTAAGTGGTTATCTTAGCTTCCCGTGCGATCGGCACGTTTTCCTTTTGCTTGTTTTATGTTTGTGGTACGGGTTTGATTGACGAAGATTAAATCATGTTCCTACCTGCACGCCTTGTCCGGAGTGGTCCGTTTGCATCCCGGGAGACCGAACCCCGCAGTAAGATGCGACCCAATCGTAACAGTATATTGGCTGACAATTTGTATTCTTTCTCCATTAATATGTCGGGCTTAGATGATACTTTTGTTTTAGTTACATACATGCCTACAGTTTTAGAAATGTTTAGCTGCAGACAGCACTACTGCAACCAAGTTGTAAAATAGGACATTGTTTTAGTGAATTTAACAGCAACAATGTCTTTGGTATGACCATGAAGGAAGAAAACCGTGTCGTCCGCATACATTAAGCATTCAGCTTCAGGACAAAAAGTGGGCTAATCATTAATATAGAGGCTAAATAAAAGGGGGCCTAATATTGACACCTGAGGGACTCCGGAGATTAGCCTAGGTTGATAAATGTATGCATTATCCTGTTATATCTGACATTCTATATTGTGTTTTGGAAAAAGGCTGTCATAAACGTTACTTAATTCATTTAAAAAATAATACAAAAGTAAACACATTTGTATGCATATGTAAATGTATTCAGTTATAAACATTCATTCACTTTCTTCTTTCCTTCATGGATCTTAACTTTACCGCTGCCACTAGTTTTTTCCATATTTCTATTGAATAAGTTGTAGGTGTATTTATTTCAATCAATGATCAATCAATCAATGTTTATTTATATAGCCTTAAAGTGTTAAAAGTTTTTTGCTTCGGTCATGAAATGATGATAATGGTGTGCCAGGGCATACATACATTGTTTATGTAACGCTTAAATCTTTAGAGTCTACATCAACTTCAGATCCATCCGTCAATTCTATGTTTTGTTTTATGTTTATGTTGTTTTTTTTCTGCCCTTTTTGTCAAAGAAAGCTATGTTTCTTTTATGGCAAACACACAAAATATGCGAAAAATATTTTTCAAAGTGGAATATTTAATGTGAAGTAATTCATAAAATCATTGATTTTGATTCAATATTATGTTTTGAGCAATGACAGTTTCAAAGAAAAAAAACAGCTTTGTTTCAATAGTCAACAATGCAACTTTTTATAAATTACATTTCACCTGTAAGCTTTTTTATTCCACTTTTGTTATGTTTTTGTTTATTTTAATGGTATATTTAGAATGTGTCATGGGCCTTTAAAACATAAGCTAAGGGCCGCAAATGTCCACACTTTTGACACCCCTGCTATAGATTATAAAAAATAAAATCTGATAAATCTATCGATAAAAAGCAAGGGGAGGAAAATTTGACCCGGCAAATATAAACAAAACAAAACACTGACGGAAAGCGATAATGGACAAAAAAAACAAAACAAGCAAACTGGGTGGTAAAAAAAAAAAAGGGACGCGTGGGCTTCCGGAAAAAGACACAAAAAAGTGTGTTAACGCCAACACTGGCTCATGTCTTTTCCGTTTGGACGCAGATGAGTCAGAGAAAGTTCTAGAAGATTTGTTCAGACATACAGAGACAGCTCGTGTTGTCAGAGATTGCAGACTCAACAGGAAGACGACACCTCATTCGGGCCGAGTCAACATTTACCTAATTGTCCACTTAGAAGGGGAAAAATGACTTTAAGCTGCTTTGCTTTTTATCTGTCCTACTGGATGCATCGCTGTTGTTTTGAATTCCGAGTTTGATTAGTGGGGTTTTGAGAAAATACTTAAAATGGAACTGTGTTGTTATCGCCCTTGTTCAAGATTATATGGTGTAAAAACTGAAATATAAAATAGATTAAAGGCCTACTGAAATGATTTTGTTTTATTTAAACGGGAATAGCAGATCCATTCTATGTGTCATACTTGATCATTTCGCGATATTGCCATATTTTTGCTGAAAGGATTTAGTAGAGAAAATCGACGATAAAGTTCGCAACTTTTGCTCGCTGATAAAAAAAAGCCTTGCCTGTACCGGAAGTAGCGTGACGTCACAGGAGCTAGTATTCCTCACAATTCCCCGTTGTTTACAATGGAGCGAGAGAGATTCGGACCGAGAAAGTGACGATTACCCCATTAATTTGAGCGAGGATGAAAGATTCGTAGATGAGGAACGTTACAGTGAAGGACTTGAGAGGCAGTGATGGACGTATCTTTTTTCGCTCTGACCGTAACTTAGGTACAAGCTGGCTCATTGGATTCCACACTCTCCTTTTTCTATTGTGGATCACGGGTTTGTATTTTAAATCACCTCGGATACTATATCCTCTTGAAAATGAGAGTCGAGAACGCGAAATGGACATTCAGTGCCTTTTATCTCCACGACAATACTTCGGCGAAATGCTTTAGCTACGAGCTAACGTGATAGCATTGTGCTTTAACTGCATATAGAAACAAAAAAAAATAAACCCCTGACTGGAAGGATAGATAGAAAATCAACAATACTATTAAACCGTGGACATGTAAATACACGGTTAATGCTTTCAAGGCTGGCGAAGGTTAACAATGCTGTGCTAACGACGCCATTGAAGCTAACTTAGCAACTTAGCAACCGGACCGCACAGAGCTATGCTAAAAACATTAGCTCTCCACCTACGCCAGCCAGCCCTCATCTGCTCATCAACACCCGTGCTCACTTGCGTTCCAGCGATCGGCAGAAGGACGAAGGACTTCACCCGATGCGTTTGGCGGCCCGGAGACGTAGGAAGTCAAGGTGAGGTCGGCGGCTAGCGCGTCTGCTCTCCAACAAAGTCCTCCTGGTTGTGTTGCTGTAGTCCGCTGCTAATACACCGATCCCACCTACAACTGTCTTCTTTGCAGCCTTCATTGTTCATTAAACAAATTGCAAAAGATGTCCAGAATACTGTGGAATTATGAAATGAAAACAGAGCTTTTTGTATAGGATTCTACGGGATACCATAACTTCCGTTACTCTGACTTCGTCACGCGCATACGTCATCATACCGCGACGTTTCAGCCGGATATTTCCCGGGAAATTTTAAATGTCACTTTATAAGTTAACCCGGCCGTATTGGCATGTGTTGCAATGTTAAGATTTCATCATTGATATATAAACTATCAGACTGAGTGGTCGGTAGTAGTGGGTTTCAGTAGGCCTTTAAGGCAGATTTTTCACTCAGATTGTATTGCATATTGCTAAAAGGTTCCCATATTATTCAAAAGTTCAGTTCAGTTCAGTTTCAGGTTATTTCGAGCATGCATACGATACAATGTAGTTCATCACATATTTCCAGTTGTTTCCTCACAGCACGTCCGAAAAGGAGTAGGAAGAAGCTGAGCTTATTTAATCCTACCCCTTTTCATACCATAGCAATTTTATCCTATTTCCTTGTCCTCTGTAACATAACAGTGAACAAATAATATACCATAGTAAGTGAACAAATATTAAATACATAAATAATCTTGTCTCAAATTAAAAAAAAATAAATAAATAAATAAAAAGGGTTCAAGATATTCATCATGATTCTGTGTAATTTTTGAACACTTGTAGTTTGAACAGTCTCTTAAACTGAATCATATTGGTGCTTTGTTTGATTTCTTTGGTTAATCCATTCCATAATTTAATTCCACATACTTATATGCTAAAGGTTTTAAGTGTTGTACAAGCATACACATGTTTTAAATTAGATGTTCCTCTAAGGTTATATTTCTCCTCTTTTGTTGAGAAGAATTGTTGTACATTCTTGGGTAGCAGGTTATAGTTTGCTTTGTACATAATTTTAGCTGTTTACAAATGCACCAAATCGTTGAATTTCAAAAATTGTGATTTAATAAATAAAGGGTTTGTATGTTCTCTACAGCCAACATTATGTATTATTCTAATTGATGTTTTTCGTAACACTGTTAGTGAATGAAGTGCACATTTGTATGTTGTTTCCCATATTTCTGCACAATAACTCAGATATGGTAACACTAGCGAGCAGTGAAGTGATTTTTGGTCCAGAACTAGTTTTGCTTTGTTGATTATTGACGTGTTTCTTGCTACTTTATGTTGTATATTTTTACATGAGACTTCAAATACATGTTTTAATCTATTGTTACACCCAAAAATGGGTTTTCTTTTACCCTTTCAATATTTACTCCGTCTATTTGTATTTGTGTTTGACTTTCTCTTCTCCTGTTACCGAATAGCATTATAGCAATAGCAAAATTGACTTTTAATGATGTTGCAACAGTAACATCTGAATGCAAAACCTTCTTCTTCATGTCTCATCTCTGACCTGGTCCACCCCATGTATACACACACCGTTATGCATTATGCATTTTTTATTTGTTTTGCATTATGCAAAACAAATTAAAAAAACAGCCGAGAGCGTTGCAAACAATGTGTCCCTCAGCTACAGGCGTTGGAGCTGTAAAGTTGATCTTTGTTGTTTTTCTTCAGCAAATAGGCTAACCTAGCATGCTGTTGCTGTATAAATGTGAGTGAAATGTTAGCAATTTACCTCACATAGCTACGCTAGTGTTGCTAACTTTTGTAGGTTAAAAAAATATTAAACTATTTTTTTCTCCTTGCATACTTTTTGGCGCCGGGAACTTTTGTAGCTTCCGCCTTGACCCTTAATTCCTTAGCAGAGATTCCCACACTGAGCAAAACATGGCTTATGCTAACGCTAACGAGAGCGAGACGTTTGTTCTCGGAAAAGAAAAATGTTGTCAGTAGTTTGGTTTTGCGGCAACAGGTGTGGGACAAATGACTGCACGCTGCAAAGTTTGTTTAAAAAAGGCAGCAGCACAACACAAACTTATTTTTGTATCTAAAACCGAAGCCTCTAGTCTAGTGTGGGAAATGCAACTCTTTACGAGGCAAACAAAAAACTAACAACAATCAAACTCTAGGTCAAAAAGCAGCTTACTGTGGTGGAAGCATTTAAATGAGAAACAATGTGTATGATATGAAAGAAGCCAGTGGAACACGAAAGCTAACGCTAAAAAGAGCGAGACTTTTGTTCTAGGAAAATAAAAATATTGTCAGGAGTTTGGTTTTGTGGCAACAAGTGTGGGACAAATGACTGCACGCTGCAAAGTTTGTTTAAAAAAGGCAGCAGCACAACACAAACTTATTTTTGTATCTAAAACCGAAGCCTCTAGTCCAGTGTGGGATATGCAAGTCTTTACGAGGCAAACAAAAAACTAACAGCAATAAAACTCTAGGCTAAAAAGCAGCTTACTGTGGTGGAATCATTTAAACGAGATACAATGTATGATATGAAAGAAGCCAGAGGAAAACGAAAGCTATTGCTAAAGACAGCGAGACGTTTGTTCTCGGAAAATAAAAATGTTGTCAGTAGTTTGGTTTTGCGGCAACAGGTGTGGGACAAATGACTGCACGCTGCAAAGTTTTTTTTAAAAAGGCAGCAGCACAACACAAACTTAGTTTTGTATCTAAAACTGAAGCCTCTAGTCTAGTGTGGGAAATGCAACTCTTTACGAGGCAAACAAAAAACTAACAACAATCAAACTCTGGCTAAAAAGCAGCTTAGTATGGTGGAATCATGTACACAAGGTACAATGTATGATGATAAAAAAAGCACAGTGGAAAAAGATCACTAAAGCAGTCGCTTTGTACACCGCCAAGATGTGTGAATGAAAAAGCTTGAGTTTATCCACTTAATGAAAATATAGTCTTCTCAATGTTTTACCTGATTTTTTATTTGCATGCAATATATAACACTACATTTTTATTTACAGAAATAAATAAAAGACAGACATTTTAGTTTGGATTTATTATTCTCAATGTTGGAGATTTGGAGAGTATCATCTATTTGCATGTGCAATGGCACGTTTTTGTTAACAGATGTGTTTTATTCAAGACAGAAGTTTTTCTTCCAAGAGGAAGCTCTTTTTAATTTAGTTCTTTAAAAATTATTCAATAAAAAAGTACTATTTATATCTGGTCTAAGAACAACAACATTGATGTAGTGTATGCAGTGTTATTTCAAACTACTAGTTTTTGATCAAATAAAAGAAAAGCTTGTTTTGAATGTTCTGTGTCATTTGTATTCATTGGATTCTTTATAAAGTAGGGGAAAAAAATCATTGGACATTTTATTTTTAGCCCATATTGCCCATGCCTCGTTTGTGTCTTCCTCTCCTACTGCTTAATAATAGACTAGACTTAGACTTCCTTTTTAGGTCAATACGCTGTATGGGGATATATTGAGTCTGTTACGTTTGACAAGTGAATAGAGCCACTTCTTGGAGACACATGTTGTAGGACAGGGGTCCCCAACCTTTTTTTCCACCTGGGACCGGTTTAATGTATGCATTATTTTCACGGACCGGCTTTTCACGTGTGGCTGATAAAAACAGCTAAAAAATTAGCATGAAAAATCAACTCACTATAACGCTGAAATAAAGGGAGCCCTGGGCGTGTTTCTTTGCAAAAAGATGGTCGCCGGCACGGTGATGGCATATACTATATACCAGTGTTTCTTAACCTTAGGGCCGGGACCCAGTGTTGGGCCGCGAGCGCCCCCTAGAATGTAATATATATGTTTTTTCAGCTGTGGTCTGCATAGGCCACAGCGGTACTTAGTTGTAATACACTGTTCTACCACTTGTGGCAGTAATGACAATATAAAATAACCAGAGTGAAATCCATAGAGAAATTTCTTAAGCGCAAAAATTATGACTAAAGTGGTATTTTCATTTGCACTTGAATTTTAGTGAAGGTTTAATAAAATAAAATAAAATAAAAAATATTATTAATTTATTTTAGCAGAACATAATGTATATTGTATGTAAATGTATTTTGTCTAATCAGTCTGACCTAAGCCTAAGGTTTATTTATTGTATTAATAATTTTGTCTTTGTGATTAACACATGCTTTTATATCATTTTACAAGGTAGGGAACTGTAAGTAGGTTAGATATTTTATTTTATTTAACATGATCAAAATCAAGAGTAAGCGTACTAATTTCAGTGTTGATATTGGAGTGGGTCCCGGGTCCCTCTATAGCAGGGATGTCCAAAGTGCGGCCCGGGGGCCATTTGCGGCCCGCAGCTAATTGTTTACCGGCCCGCCACACATTCTGCAAAATTTGCAAAATTGATAATATTGCAAAAATTAAAAAAAACATTTTAAAAAAGTGGAATGAGGTGAAATCTAACAAGAAAAAGTTGCAATGTTGACACAAAGCTGCCATGCAAGCTGTTTTTTTTTTGCCATTGCTAAAAAAAAAAAAAAAAGACAAAAAATCTGTTATAATGAATTATTACTTAAAAAATATCACTTTAAAATGTTTTATGTGAAAAAAATATTGCATATATTGTGTGGTTGCCATAAAAAAACATCAAAGTTTTATTTGACAAAAGAGCATAATACAAACAAAACAATAGTTCAAACGTAAAATCGACAGATATATCTGAAGTTGATCTCGTAATTTAAGTGTTAAAAGTAAAAAAAAACTAATAAAAATGTAAAAAATGTATCACTTTATGAGTGGGGGACCTTTTGGATCCCAAATATATTTAGTAAGATTTTTTTTAACATTTCACTGTGATTACTCAAAAATATTAAAGAATTAAAATCAATGGTGTCCTGCATTATTGATCTTTTAAGGCTCTAATTACTAAATACTGCATATTTCAGTTTTACTATAAAAAACAAAGTTGTCTTTGACAGAAAAGGCATAAAACCTTTTTTTTTTTTTTTTACTTTATATCAACCTGAAGTTGATATAGAGATTTACTGTAAGCGTTAAATAAAAAATAATAATAATTTGACTTATTTTTTACATTTTAATGACTGAGATCCTTTATGCTCCCCGAGAGCCCTAAAGGTTAAAAAAAAAATCCATATATTTTGTTTAGGTTTGAAAATGAAAAATATCAAAACGGCCCCCGCATGCTTAAATTTTTCCGTGTGCGGCCCTCAGTGGAAAAAGTTTGGACACCCCTGCTCTATAGTGTAGGTCCTGAGGTCAAACAGGTTAAGAACCCCTGCTATATACAATTACCCTGCAGATGAAAATTAGCCTTTGGCAACAACCTGACACATTAAAATTGTATATGTTCATTAATGTGCATTAATGTACTATAACAAATGGCGAGTTGTAATGTACATCTATAAACAAGCTTATTGGTGTGTTTAGTGGGACAGACGGAAGTTAAGTTGGAGAAAATGTGTTAGTTTATAAATCAATTAATGTTTCTGTGCGGCCCGGTAGCAATTGTGTCACGGACCGATACCGGTCCCTGGACCGGTGAAGGGGATCACTTTTGTATGAGACAGTCCTAGACAAACACATCTCATTAGCATTAAAGCCACAGACACAAAAAACAGTGCGTTCTCAGTTTGGCTTACTTAAAACACATTTCAACAGTATAAATTCTAAGCATCAATTGGGTCTGAGTATTAGCAAGGACTTCACCATAAGATGCGATACAGCATTGCACAATTGTGATACAGCCATATTTGGCGACATATTGCTACAGTCCACAATGTTCACTGCTAAATTTAAATTGCAGCTTAAAATACAAGAATACAAGTTGTACGTACAGTACAGGCCAAAAGTTTGGACACAACTTCTCATTTCAATGCGTTTTCCAGGGAGCCACTCGAGAGCAGCGTGTTGCTGACCCCCGTTCTAGGATACGATATCCTTAAAGGCCTACTGAAATGATTTTTTTTTATCTAAACGGGGATAGCAGATCCATTCTATGTGTCATACTTGATCATTTCGCGATACTGCCATATTTTTGCTGAAAGGATTTAGTATAGAACAACGACGATAAAGTTCGCAACTTTTGGTCTCTGATAAAAAAAAACATTGCTCCTACCGTAAGTAGCGTGACGACACCGGAGGAAGGACTGCTCACATTTGCTCATTACGACCCGTGCTCACTTGTGTTCCAGCAATCGACGGTACGACGAAGGACTTCACCCGATCACCGATGCAGTTGGCGGCCCGGAGACGGAGGAAGTCAAGGTGGGGTCGTTCGGGTAGCGCGTCTGCTATCCTCAAAGTCCTCCTGGTTGTGTTGCTGTAGTCCGCCGTTAATACACCGATCGCACCTACAGCTTTCTTCTTTGCAGTCTCCATTGTTCATTAAACAAATTGCAAAAGATTCACCAACACAGATGTCCAGAATACTGTGGAATTTTGGGATGAAAACAGAGCTTTTTTGTATTGGATTCAATGGGTCCGAATACTTCCGTATCAACCGTTGACGTCACGCGCATACGTCATCATATCTAGACGTTTTCAACCGGAAGTGTGGCGGGAAATTTAAAATTGCACTTTATAAGTTAACCCGGCCGTATTGGCATGTGTTGCAATGTTAAGATTTCATCATTGATATATAAACTATCAGACTGCGTGGTCGGTAGTAGTGGGTTTCAGTAAGCCTAAATATCATTACTGTGTTGACTTAGCTAAACGATCTCTGACAGTTACATATACAGATGGTGATGGTTAACACAGTCTTCATGTTAGTTGAAATTGTTAAATGCTAATAACAAAGCCTCTTCATCGTGACGCTAACGCACACGGGTGGCAAAAACATCAGCGCTCATGTCGTCGTGCGTTTGATCCTTTTAGAGCGAGAACTCTGGCAGAGAAACAAGAAGAAAAAAAACAGCAAATCTGAGCTAATATGCGTCTTTGTCCTCTGCGGGAAGGGAAAGCCTTTCTTCTGGCCGAGGACAAATCACAAAACTGTGGCAGCATTCTGCGGGGACACCGGGAGGCAATGGACGAGAGAAAGCAACCAATCAGACATTGATCTGAAGCAAACTAATCCCCCATTGGTGCCAACGTGACCTTAAAGAATCGGCTTAGAGCAGCTCGGTTAAACTGGACATGGTTTCCCATTTGAGCGTCCTCGGCCAGGCCCACCCACAGACGTTAGCGCAGGAGAATTAAGACGCATACATTCATAACACTTTTCATCACAACAGGAGGGGACGGCAGGGGCGACACACACAGCGAGGACAAGGGAAAGCCAAGAGATGAGACGTTGGCGTGTAAACAACGTCGTCTGAAGAAGTATAGATCATCACTTCTGGTCACAATAAACATTTTTTTTCTTTTCTATTGGGGTTTATTTAAAACAGCCTGGCTGGGTTTCATGCGATGGGACGTCCACGTCCTTTTTGGCGTTCACACGCCCACGTCTTCAAAAAGCTTTTACAGACATCTGACCTTTATATTTATGCAGCGATGGCGTGTTTGTGCCAAGATAAAGTTGAAGAGAGACGTCTTCTACTTCAGTCCAACACAACTGTCCCTTCCCGGGGTTCATTGTCCTTTAGTCCAACATATACAGTCGCGATCCAAAGTTTACATACACTTGCAAAGAACATAATGTCATGGCTGTCTTGAGTTTCCAATAATTTCTACAACTCTTATTTTTTTGTGATAGAGTGATTGGAGCACATACTTGTTGGTCACAAAAAACATTCATGAAGTTTGGTTCTTTTATGAATTTATTATGGGTCTACTGCAAATGTGACCAAATCTGCTGGGTCACACTTGTCCCTTGGCAAGTTTCACTGCAATAAGGCGCTTTTGGTAGCCATCCACAAGCTTCTGGCAAGCTTCTGGTTGAATTTTTGACCACTCCTCTTGACAAAATTGGTGCAGTTCAGCTAAGTTTGTTGGTTTTCTGACATGGACTTGTTTCTTCAGCATTGTCCACACATTTAAGTCAGGACTTTGGCAAGGCCATTCTAAAACGTTAATTCTAGCCTGATTTAACCATACTCAAATTTGTGGTATCATCCAAAACTAATGTAATGTATCCAAACAACAGAAGGATAAGTGATTATTACATTTTAACAGAAGTGTAGATAGAACATATTCAAACACAAAATAACCAGACATTAACAGTAAATTAACAAGTAGATTAATAATTAATTTTTAAAGCTTGTCCTTCATAATTTTGACAAAATAATAGAATGGAAAATGCAAACGTCAGGTGAAATTAGGAGCCTTTGTTTGCTTACTACTAAAAGACAAGTTGTGTAGTATGCTCAGTATTTTATGTATGGCCCAAATTGATCTTTGATTGAAATAAGATACATATGTTAGATGTACCGCAAGATTTTATTGTTGAAATAAAGCTAATAATGCCATTCTTTGTGGTCCCTATATTTAGAAATGTATCGAAAAGTATAACAAATATTGGTATCAGGGCAACCTTAGGACCAACATATCTTATGTCTCTCCCTACTGTCCAAACACCTCTGTCGCGTTCTACGATTGAAAATGTCTCTAAATAGTTCCTACATTCTGTCTCTTCCTATTGTCTTATCAACCAACATGTTAACGTCTCTCCTAATGGTCCCTAAGTACTGTCTCTTCCTACTGTCCGACACCCTAAATAACTACATAAAAGTCCCTCCATGTTGTCGCTCCATAGTGTCCAAAACATTTTTGGGGGGATACTGATACATTTGTCTCGCTACGGTTCAAAACAGCTGTTAAACTTATGAACCAACATGTCTTATGTCTCTCTGAATGGTCCCTCGCTTCTGTTTCTTCCTACTATCCATCTCACCAGCTAAATGTCAGTTCCTATAGTCCTTCCAGTCTGTCTCTCCATGCTGTCCAATACCTTAGTGTCGACAGCCTTCCGTCTCCGGCGTACTGATACATTTGTCTTGCTATGGTTCAATAAAACTTTTCATTTTATGAACCAATGTCTTAGGTTACACTCAACTGTCCCAAATGTCAGACATTAGATTATGTCTCTTACCTACTTTCCATAATCCTAGATGTCTGTCCTTATGGTCCTTCCATTCCTACTGATCAATACCTTAGTGTCCATAGCCTTCTCTCTCTGGGTTACCAATACATTTGTCTTACTACGGCTCAGAACATCTGTTTAATTTATGGACCAACATACCTTACAATGCTCATTGTGGTCCTTTTGTTCTGTCTCCCTCTACAGTGTCCAAATGTCCCTGTCTATATCTGTGGTTCAGCATGTATCCCCCTATGGTTACTACATTGTGTCTCTTCCAAGTGTCTAACAACTGAAATATCTCCCACTATGGTCCCTCCATGTTGTATCTTTCTACTGTCCAACACATCTGTTCTACATATGAACCCATGTCCCAATGTCTTAGGTTGACAGTTTGTCTTCCAGAGCACTTTAAATGCAGCTAATGGATCTCTGGGAAGCGAGAATGACAGAAAGAGACACGCAGAGAGCACTGCATGTTGTTGTTGTTTTACATCGAGAAGAAAAACAAATTGTGTTCTGTAACGTGCTGTCTCATAAGCTTTGCTCGGCTGCAACGCATATTTTCCCTGCTTCTGATTAGCGACTGGATCTGTTGTAATCATGTCTGTGGGCGGCCTGTCATGTCTGCACATGTGCGGTTTACGTCATAGCGCTACGGAAAAAACATTACAGAGGAATAATCAGTCTTAGGGTCAAACTGTGACCATAATAAAACCTTCATTGACCGTACAGGCAATTTTGGGTTGTGTCTGTCCAACATCTACAGACACAACAATGCATATCATGAGACTTTGGTGGTGTGCCGTAGTAAAGACGTTGTCTTTCTCGGCCACTTGCAGGGATCAACGGCTAAACCAACAGGCCAAGTAAGAGTGCTGGCTGGCAGCCAGCCAGGACTGACAGAGAACGTCCTGTTATGAACCACCCTGTCGTCCTCCTCCACAGAAAGTCCACTGACTGACATACGCTCATCACGATTAGATCGAGAGAAACTTTTGTTTACAATTTTACTACACTGAACAAAAATATAAATACAACACTTCGTTTTTTTGTCCCATTTTTCATAAGTTGAACTCAAAGATCTAAAACTTTGACCATATACACAATAGACCTATTCCTCTCATATATTGTTCACAAAACTGTCTAAATCTGTGTTAGTGAGTATTTCTTCTTTGCCAAAATAACCCATCCCACCTTACAGGTGTGGCATATCAAGATGCTGATTAAACCACATGATTATTGCACAGGTGTGCCTTAGGTTGCCCACAATAAAAGGCCACTCTGAAATGTGCAGTTTTATCACATGGCACAATGACATGGATGTCGCAAGTTTTAAGGGAGCGTGTAGTTGGGGTTATGGCATTTAAAAAAAAAAATTTTTTGTCATAAAGAAATACAATCATGTGTGCTTACGGACTGTATCCCTGCAGACTGTATTGATCCATATTGATATATAATGTATATATTGTGTTTTTTATGTTGATTTAATAAAATCATTTAAATAAAAAAAAAATTAAAAAACATTATTTTTATTTTTTTTTATTTCTTGTGCGGCCCGGTACCAATCGGCTTGTACAACAGTGTAAATCAGGCCTGGGCAATTATTTTGACTCGGGGGCCAAATTTAGAGAAAAAAATGTGTCTGGGGGCCGTTATATCAGATTTTTAAGAACTCTAATACAAAACTTCATAAAAATCTCTGATTGAATGCTGAAAACGTTATGACAGACCGCCTTGAAAAACCGAACGGAATTAAAAACATTTTTACTGAATGAGACGCCCGAATGCAGCGGAGATAGGCTCCAGCACCCCCCGCGACCCCAAAAGGGACAAGCGGTAGAAAATGGATGGATGGAGACACCCAGAATGTACATGAAATAAAGAATGTGGGATTTACAATATTAACTTTGAATGATAAAACACTGAATATTGACAACATATGAACGTCACACCTCCTTTCGATCGACATATAATCAAGCCAAACGCAACAAAAATGCAACAAACAGCGAAATATGTAAAAAAAACAAAACACCTACAATCTGATATATAACTAAGCTTTAGAACTTTGTTGTAAAAATCTCCTTCTGCAACTGTCCCTGACACCCGCATTTCAGGCTGGCCGCTCTGGAAACACTGTGGAAACGCCCCCCACCCACACTGCTTGGTGCCTCGTCTGAGCTGCTGTGACTTAGATTACCATAGTAACTATTTAGATTACCATAGTAACTAGTATATCATGCAAAAGTGCAGATTCCAACCATTGAAATACTTTGTATAGTTCAAGACTTACGCTAATTTGAAAACATCACTGCACATCATAATGGCAGCTACAGTTTCCACCTTAAAGATCTAAAAAAAATATTTGGGAATGCCCGGAGGGCCAGATTGCAAAGCTTAACGGGCTGCATGTGGCCCCCGGGCCTTAATTTGACTCTCCTCAAAATAACTCAACAATTCATCTTAACTGCTGGCAACAAGGGTGAATACACCTCTTTAGTTCCAGGCCTAACCATGGTAAATTAATTTTCACAAAGTAGAAATTACTATTTAAAAATTTAATATTTTCATAGCCACAGCAGACAAAAAAATATTTTTTTGTAACAATTTGCGAGCCCTCTAGACATGAAATAACACCCTAGGGTTGAGCGATATGGCTGAAAACTGTTTCACGATACAAATGTTTATATCGTTAGATATCAATAATATAATTTTTTTTAAAAGACCAGAAAAAAATACAATAAACGTAAACATGTTTATTTAAAATGTAACCTTCCTAAAAAGGCAGATATGTCAAAATTACCATGGAAAACAATCCATGTGAACAACATTCTAAAATCACATTGAACACTGAACAATAACCTCTTAAAATTTAAGTCCATCAATAAGCAATACATAATAAAAGCCTATTAAAGTGTAACCAAATTGTCCAAAGTGTGAAAATGTCAACACAGAAGAACTATTCTCTACAGGCTTAGTGCGAGGAAGTCACGGCTGTGTCAAAAGTTTGGACACACCTTCTCCTCATTCAATGCATTTTCATGACAATTTACATTGTAGATTGTCACTGAAGGCATCACAACTATGAATGAACACATGTGGAGTTATGTACTTAACAAAAAAAGGTGAAATAACTGAAAACATGTTTTATATTGTAGTTTCTTCAAAATAGCCACCCTTTGCTCTGATTACGGCTTTGCGAAATCTTGGCATTCTCTCGATGAGCTTCAAGCACACCTGTGAAGTGAAAACCATTTCAGGTGACTACCTCTTGAAGCTCATCGAGAGAATGCCGAGAGTATGCAAAGCGGTAATCAGAGAAAAGGGTGGCTATTTTGAAGAAACTACAATATAAAACATGTTTTCAGTTATTTCACCTTTTTTTGTGAAGTACATAACTCCACATGTATTCATTCATAGTTTTGATGCCTTCAGTGACAATCTACATATATGTATATATATATATATATGTATATATATATATATATATATACATATATATATATATATATACATATATATATATACACATATATATATACATATATATATACATATATATATATATATACATATATATATATATATATATACATATATATATACATATATACATATATACATATATATATATATATATATATATATGTATATATATATATATATATATATATATATATATATATATACACACATATATATATATATATACATATATATACATATACATATATATATATACATATATACATATATATACATATACATATACATATATATATATATATATATATATATATATACATATATATACATATACATATATTTACATATATATATATATATATATATATATATATATATATATATATATATATATATATATATATATATATATATATATATATATATATATACATACATACAACCCTGTTAAGTATTTCTTACATAATCCTTATTTTTCACCTTAAAGAGGTTATTATTAAGTGTTTATTTGTATTTTAGAATGTTGTTTACAGTGACTGATTGTTTTCCATGCTTGTAGAGATGTTTAATATCCTTCCTGCCTTGATAGTGGAGGAGGTTATAATCAGAGGAAGGTTGAATTTGAAATAAAATTTTTAACATTTATCAAATTTTTCTTCTGGCCCATATTTTCCATACGTAAAAAAAAAAATCAATAATTACCTATATCGACTTTTATATCGTGATACAGTTTTCAGCCATATCGCCCAGCCCTAATAAGAAGTGTAGCAAAACAGCTAAAGTAGTAAAAATATATCTCATATTGAGACGTTTATGTAACTTAATTTATCAAAATTCCCTACAATTGAAGGCCCACATCCCTCCTGAGATGATTGTATTGTCTTAAGTACCAATTGCTTCCAGCCACCGAGGCGTCTGCAAACTAGTAAGAGGGTAGTGCACGTTTTTGATGTTAAAGTAGCGAGTGCACGTTAGAGCGGTGTCTATCTGCTAACACAAGTCTCAAGTGACCTGCCTCCACTACAAGAGGACGGCAAGTGTTCGCTGCCGCCGCCGCATACAGAATGGACGCTCCGCCTCTTCACTTTAGAGACTAATGAGAAGGCTTCAGCAGCTGGAAGTGTTTGTCTCCTTGTCGCACACACCGCCACGGGAGGTCACGGGGGTCGGTGGGTGGGGTTCAAACCCTGACCCTGATGCAGACTAGCTTTAATTGACATGCAGCTCGCCGTCACCTGTGACATGGGTCCAAAGATAATGACGCACAACGCTACTCTACTCTTTTAATGAGCAAACAGACACAACGGCCGCCTTGTGCGCCGATTCTCTAAGGGACAAAAGAATTGGGACGCCTGGCCATGACACCCACAGGAAGTGTCCGCCCATCTTTTTGGCAGCTATAACAACTTCCTGGCAGGACTTTCTGCAAAATTCACCCCGATGAAAATTTGTCACGTCAGGTCACCCAGGCTGGGCTAGCTGTCTCGTCATCAAGATCAACACAAATGTGCTTATTACACACCAAACATTTATTTAAAGCAGTGTTTTTCAACCTTTTTTGAGCCAAGGCACATTTTTTGCGTTGAAAAAATCCTGAGGCACACCACCAGCAGAAATCATTAAAAAAACGAAACTCAGTTGACAGTAAAAAGTCGTTGTCGCAATTGTTGGATATGACTTTAAACCATAACCAAGCATGCATCAATATAGCTCTTGTCTCAAAGTAGGTGTACTGTCACCACCTGTCACATCACGCCGTGACTTATTTTGAGTTTTTTGCTGTTTTCCTGTGTGTAGTGTTTTAGTTCTTGTCTTGTGCTCCTATTTTGGTGGCTTTTTCTCTTTTTTTGGTATTTTCCTGTAGCAGTTTCATGTCTTCCTTTGAGCGATATTTCCCACATCTACTTCAATCAAGAATATTTAAGTTATTTTTATCCTTCTTTGTGGGGACATTGTTGATTGTCATGTCATGTGCGGATGTACATTGTGGATGCCGTCTTTGCTCCACAGTAAGTCTTTGCTGTTGTCCAGCATTCTGTTTTTGTTTACTTTGCAGCCAGTTCAGTTTTAGTTTCGTTCTGCAGAGCCTTCCCTAAGCTTCAATGCCTTTTCTTAGGGGCACTCACCTTTTGTTTATTTTTGGTTTAAGCATTAGACACCTTTTTACCTGCACGCTGCCTCCCGCTGTTTCCGACATCTACAAAGCAATTAGCTACCCGCTGCCACCTACTGATATGGAAGAGCTCTAGACAGTACAGACACTCAACAACAACACATCATTTGCAGACTATAATTACTGGTTTGCAAAAAATATTTTTAACCCAAATAGGTGAAATGAGATAATCTCCCACGGCACACCAGACTGTATCTCACGGCACACTTGTGTGCCGCGGCACAGTGGTTGAAAAACACTGCTTTAAAGCATGGGTGTCAAACTCATTTTAGCTCAGGGGCCACATGGAGGAAAATCTATTCCCAAGTGGGCCAGACTTGTAAAATCATGGCATGATAACTTAAAAATAAAGAACATTTTCTTTGTTTTACTTTGGCAAAAAATAGAAAAGCACATTCTGAAAGAACCTTTGTTTGCTTACTTACTAATAAAAGACAAGTTGTCTTGTATGTTCACTATTTTATTTAAGGACAAACTTGCAATAAGAAACATATGTTTAATGCACCCTAAGATTTTTTGTTAAAATAAAGCCAATAATGCAATTTTTTGTGGTCCCCTTTATTTACAAAAGTACCGAAAAGTATCAAAGTAATTTTGGTACCGGTACCAAAATATTGTTATCGGGACAACACTAGTAGGTACTATCAGTTTAGAAAAGTTGGTTTTGCATAGTTGGGTCCATTTAAAGCCTAGTGACACCTTTTTCTCACTTTAATCGACGGTCTTTGAACGCACCACAGGTATGTGTAATGAATTGCAAAAGTGAAACTTGACCATAACTTTCTCCTATGCTGAAATAGGTTTATTTAATATATGTTTACCTTTCTTGTCGCATCATCCTTGTTCCAAAATGCTGGTACTGTGTGTGAAGGCCTAAAAGTTGTGTTTTGCTGAAGTTATGAGGTCTGTGTTGAGTAAAGCTTTTTAAGTTAGGTTTGCTGATATCCGGGTGGAACGAACCATTTAGCAATATTGATAGAGGGGGTGTAGGTAATTTGATGTTGTTAATTTGATTGAAGCAACCTTATCATTGAACTTTCACAACTATATATATTTTATAATACTATTTATAACGACGTTCTTTCTAACTAACGTAAGATATGACAGAGAAAAAAAATCTTCAAACTTTACAAAAGTCCAGGCGACCCCCGAGTAGAACATCCCCACTTAACCCTCCACTTAGACTGCCCTGCATATAGACGTGGAGCACCGACCAAAGCTAGCAGCAGGGTGAGCTAATGTTAGCATGAGTGTTTTTGGGGGTCATTTCTAGACTAATCAATGACAAATCTGCTTAAATGTATTAAAAATATCACCTGATAGTATCTGGCTTTGTAGCAATGGTAAGGTATCATTAGCAAGCAAAACATTAACGTTTGTCTCCTTACCATTAGCAACATGCTGGGAGCTGGCCAACAGGGAAGAGCCACCTGCTTACTTCCATTCGGATTCGGAGCTGGGAATGACGTCACAGCCGAGTTACGAGCGTTCCAGTTATGAGGTCGGTTATTTTTTTCTCTAATTCTGCAGCCATACACCTTACAGCAGGGGTGTCCAAAGTGCGGCCCGGGGGCCATTTGCAGCCCAGAGCTAATTGTTTAATTGCCCGCCATACATTCTGCAAAAATTGAAAAAATTGATAGTATTGCAAAAATAAAAAAAAACATTTAAAAAAAGTGGAATGAGGTGAAATCTAACGAGAACAAGTTGCAATGTTGACACAAAGCTGCCATGCAGGCAGTTTTTTTTTCTTTTGTCTTTCTTTATTTTTATTTTTTTTGCCATTGTTCAATAAAAAAAAAAAGCCAAAAAATGTGTTATAATTAATTATTGACCTATTCATGGCTCCAATTACTTCAAAAATGTCACTTTAAAATGTTTTATGTGGAAAAAATATTGCATATAT
>NC_084757.1:15201399-15211399 GCF_033978785.1 Entelurus aequoreus | reverse complement strand
AAAATTGCAAAATTGATAGTATTGCAAAAATTAAAAAAAACATTTACAAAAGTGGAATGAGGTGAAATCTAATGAGAAAAAGCTGCCATGCCGGCGTTTTTTTTTTTCTTTTGTCTTTCTTTATTTTTCTTTTTTTTGCCATTGCTCAAAAAAAAAAAGACAAAAAAATCTATGTTATAATGAATTATTGACCTATCAAAAATGTCACTTTAAAATGTTTTATGTGGAAAAGATATTGTATATTTTGTGTGGTTGCCATATAAAAACATCAAAGATTTCTTTGACAAAAGAGCATAAAAACAAACAAAATAATAGTTCAAACGTAAAATATCTGAAGTTGATCTCGTAACTTAAGTGTTGAAAGTAAAAAAAAAACTAATAAAAATGTATCACTTTATGAGTGGGGGACCTTTTGGATCCCAAACATATTTAGTGGGATTTTATTGATATTTTCACTGATTTCTCAAAAATATTAAAGAATTAAAATCAATGGTGTCCTGCATTATTGATCTTTTAGAGCTCTAATTACTAAATACTGCATATTTCCAGTTTTGCTGTAAAAAACAAAGTTGTCTTTGCCAGAAAATCAACCTAAAGTTGATATAGAGATTTACTGTAAGCGTTAAATAAAAAATAATAATAATAATTTGACTTATTTTTAACGTTTTAATGACTGAGACCCTTTATGGTCCCCGGGAGCCCTAAAGGTTAAAAAAAAAAAATCCATATATTTTGTTATAGTTTGAAAATGAAAAATACCAAAATGGCCCCCGCATGCTTACATTTTTCCGTGTGCGGCCCTCAGTGGAAAAAGTTTGGACACCCCTGGTGTAAGAAATGCCTCGCAATTTTAGCACGGTTAGGGGTCTAAATACAGTGCAGCCCAGTTAGTGCCAAGGAGGAGCCCGAGTTTGAACCCCCCCCCCCCCCCCAAGCCTCCAATTTGGGAACAAGTCACATTTTTACAGTAAATGCTGCACACGGAACCCTGATTATGGCACATTGTTACACTTCTACTCTGCAGTATTCAAGGTGATCTGGCGTTGTGGGAAGGGGGCGCTCCACAGTGTTCCGTGTGTATAGATTGGTTTATTTCTGTGCATTTTCCATAAAATGTAATTTCATTTGTCTGTTAGCCAGTTTTATTTCATATACAGCATGCTGCAAAAAAGTCTCAGGCCATCGCTAATTTCATTACTTGGAGAAACTAGGGATGTCCGATAATGGCTTTTTGCCGATATCTGATATTCCGATATTGTCCAACTCTTTAATTACCGATACCGATATTAACCGATACTGATATATACAGTCGTGGAATTAACACATTATTATGCCTAATTTGGACAACCAGGTATGGTGAAGATAAGGTCCTTTTTAAAAAAATTCATAAAATAAAATAAGATAAATAAATTAAAGACATTTCTTGAATAAAAAAGAAAGTAAAACAATATGAAAACAGTTACATAGAAACTAGTAATTAATGAAAATGAGTAAAATTAACTGTTAAAGGTTAGTACTATTAGTGGACCAGCAGCACGCACAATCATGTGTGCTTACGGACTGTATCCCTTGCAGCCTGTATTGATCTATATTGATATATAATGTAGCGGACTATATCCCTTGCAGACTGTATTGATATATATTGATATATAATGTAGGAACCAGAATATTAATAACAGAAAGAAACAACCCTTTTGTGTGAATGAGTGTAAATGGGGGAGGGAGGTTGTTTGGGTTGGTGCACTAATTGTAAGTGTATCTTGTGTTTTTTATGTTGATTTAATTTAAAAAAAAAAAAAAAAAAAATGATACCGATAATAAAAAAAAATGATACCGATAATTTCCGATATTACATTTTAAAGCATTTATCGGCATCTCTAGAAGAAACTTTTTGACTGCATGTCTTTGGACCCATTTTGAATAGAATATTGGCCATGGAAGACACCATTACATCCGGTGAGGATCTGTCTTATTACATTTTGAGTTACCGTCACTCCAACATACAGTGCACTCACCAGAATAAGAATGGCCGCCTGTTGCTCATCATTCATTAACCAGTCAAATATTTAATAATACAGATATTAAAATGGTCATTAAAGTACTGCTAAAAAAATAGAAGAGAAGCTTATCAATTAAGTATTATAAAGTGAGAATGTTTGCCGTGCGCTAATAACGTGCACATGCTCCACAGGTATCAGATCATGCACTCCTGCTGGGAAGCCGAGCCCATCAAGAGACCCTCCTTCAGGAAGGTCGTGGAGAAGATCGAACAGCAGCTCTCTGACACCACCAAGCATGTACGTTGTGTTGTTCTGCAACTCTAAATGAACAAAATGAATAGACCATGCAGGAAGTTTATGGTATGATTGGTCAGTTTTCACAGTTATTTGTTACCGCATATGACCAGGATAAACACACTTCCAACAAAGTAGGATTATTGTGAAAAAATCTAGTATTTCCATAATTTTCCAGGATTTTTAATGTTTTTACATGATTAATGACCTCTAAATATGAAAATACACCCATATAGTCATCTTTACACTCCCTTCACCCAATATAATCAGAATCAAAAATACTTTATTAATCCCCGAGGGGAAATTAAGATTTTCCGCACAATCCCATTCAAGAGCAGACAAACATTACAGGGAGACAGAACAGGATCGCTGATGGGTCTGACTACTTCCGGCGCCCCTTCCAAAAAAGGTGAGAAACAGGTAAACGCTGGGGCGTGGGGAGAAAAAATACTAATTCAGTCTTACCTTGGGCCTCTGGACAGGGGGTCCAGACTGAGGCCAAGGAAAGAAAAACAAACTCATAGCCATAGCACACATAAGCATGTGTGTAAGAGACAAGCATCAAAGAACATTAAATACATTAAAAGAGCTGACGCAACCAGCCACAAAAGTAAAACAACAATAACAAAACATATACACTGTGGTGGCCTCTGCGGTGTTCCACGCCATCGTCTGCTGGGGTCTGGGGAGCATGGCCAGAGACAGGAGCAGACCCAACAAAGCAACCCAGAGAGCCGACTCCACCCTCGGCCGCCCACCAAATCTCAGCCAGTGTCCAGTCCGCATGGATGAGCGAGGATACGTCTAAGGAGACCGAGGTGTCCGATACCTGCTCATTAAGCCAAGACACTGTGAAGCTTGTCGCAGCCCTGTCTCTTCATCCGCATCTCCTCCAGTCTCTCCAAACGGACTCTGGTGTGGCAGAGACCCAGCAGCTGGTCTCCATGGCCAAAAGGCTCCCGGGAGGCAGATCCAGAAGTTCACAAAAAAAGCACCGCAGAAGTCACCAAAGTGCCACCCCTTGTCTCACAGTCCCAAAGGGTCCCGAACCAAAAGGCAAAAAAAAAAAAACACATGGAAACAAGAGGGAAACATCAGGAACACAAAAGGATGACACCTTATTGCTATGGTCGTCACCCGGCCACGTCGCGGAAATACTTTGGCCCATCCTGGATAATTCATCTGAAAAAAACGGTGCAAAGCTGTTGATAGCTGATAGCAGTCTCAGTTAAGTCTGAAATGTGCGATACTACGTCCCACTGTTCACCAGTGTGAGATGTGTTATTGATGAGGCAGGAGTTAAAGATGAAGTCCATCAAAAAGTTGTTACATAATTAGGGCTGTCATATTTAACGAGTTAACACACACCATAAGAATACCCGTATGTTGAAGCACAGTACGTCTGACTATGGTAGCCCTACTGCTCCGCGTTTCATTTAACAGTGCGGCTTCGTAGCTTACCAAAGTCGTACTAAAACATTTTGACAGATTTTTGTCTAACGTTTTATTTTCTCAATGAAACATCAAAATGTTCGTATTGCTTTACTTGCTAGCGTCATTTGTTGAACAGACAATCTTCAATCCACAGTATCTCTTATGTGTGACTGCCATCTACTGGTCACACTGCTTCGAGGTGGGTAAGCACAACCAGAATTAATACGTACATTAGGTGCACCGCGTTATAAAGCGCACTGTCGATTTTGGAGAAGATGGAATCATTTTAAGTGTGCCTTGTAGTCCCCCAAAATACGGTAGTTCTCATCTCTATCGCCCCCTATCTGACTTACCTTTCAGATCTATCTGAACTTCAACTCCAGGCTCAAGGCGTCACCCGGAACTGCCACCAGATCATGTGATTAATCACCCCCCAAAATGTTGCATTAATTATGTTTGATCCATCCATGCATTTTCTACCGCTTGTCCCTTTTGCAGATTAATCACATCATTTATTTTGACCGCTCATGCTCCTTTATGTGAACCGTGGATGGTTGCCTGAAAGACGGCAGTCATTTTTATACGGTCAGTGATCAGGTCAATGCTAGTGCTAAAATGCTAAATTTTGCTCCAAAATATTCCCCATTGGGACTTAAGATTGTTACCAAATTTAAAGCAAATCAATTTAGTCAAACATTTAAAATGTTTGTTTATGACGTTCTGCCAATAAGATTGCATGTGTGTCAAAATATTACAGTATTTTTAAAATTAATTTAAATCCGGCAAACAAGTAGTTTACTGTGATTAATCACAATTCAATATTGTAGTTAATCAGAAAATTGACAGCATTACATATTATACATAAATAAAACTTACTTAAACACTTAATTTAGGCCAAAAACATGTAGAATATGCATAGTTGTATTACTTTTTTTAAACTGTAATGTTGTGAAGATGTAGTATTTGAAGGACGATTGTATTTTTGAAAAGGGGAAAACTCTTGGGTCTCAGTCCGTAAAAGAGTGGGGTTGCACCCTTCAGGTTAGGGTTTGAAGTATTGCCCCAAGTGGAGGATTTGGTGTAAGTCTGGTTCTTGTTCATAAGTGAAGTACTCTGGTCACTGCATAAGTGAAAAGAGGGCTAAGCCGGAAGACAAAGCTCTCGATTAAACCGGTCGATCTAAGTCAGGGGTGTCAAACGTACGGCCCGAGGGCCGGATCAGGCCCGCGAACAGGTTTTATCCGGTCCGCGGGACGAGTTTACTAAGTATAAAAATCTCCCTGAAATTTTTGAATGAAAGAAACTGATGTTCTAAATGTGTCCACTAGATGTCGAAATAGCAATTCTTTGTATATTTGTAGGTTATGCTACATATGTACAAAATAAACCACATGATGTTAGTACATCAGTCGAGGAAAATAAGCAAACTACATAAATAACATCCTGTAATTTGATTTTGATATTATTTTTTTATCGTGATAGATTGAAAATTAACACCAACGAGTTGACTGATGAACATTATCACATCATTTATTCAGAAAGTATAAATAACGACAAATAAAGGTAGAATACTATTAACCGCAACATGTAAGTGTAAAAAAAAAAAAAAACAACATTATGATTTGTACAATTTCAGAATGTGCTTGTTCTATTTTTAAACAAAGAAAACAATCTGTCTTTATTTTTAAGTTATCGTGCCGTGATTTTATCAGTCCGGCCCACTTGGGAGTAGATTTTTCTCCATGTGGGCCCCCCGATCTAAAATGAGTTTGACACCCCTGATCTAAGTTTTCTACCCTCGCCTGCGGTCACAAGCTTGAGGGAGTTACCGACCAAGATGGGAATGGCCATTAACTCTGCGCCGTGCAGTATCGTCACACAAAACACTGCTCGGCTTGTGTATTTCACATTGATTAAATGTGCATTTTCGCATGAAATGTAGTGTTTCACAGAAATTTTACAGAAAATTACGACACGGCAGGGCGTGTAACTATGGAAGCTGCGGATAAACCAGATTAGATGAAGCTGGTGGATGCTGACTCCTTATGAGCCTGCAAATACAACTACTGAGAAGTGGCGTGTAAAAACGAGTCGAGTCTTTTGCATGGCTCTTTTTCAGTGTACCATAAGAACCGATCCGGCACTTACGTTTGAGAGCTGTTTTTTATACACAAGCAGATACCCGACTGCCGATTGGACAAGAAAATTAGCAGCATTTGGCGTCACTTAATTTATTAATTTTTTAATTATAAATATTTATTCGTTTTTTTAATTAATTTTTTAAAATTTGCATTCACTTTTCTGGTCCATTGTTCTGATGCGGTTATGTAAAAAGTAGTTCAAGCACAAAACACACAATGGTAGGGTGGTACAATTTTGTATTCACATTTTTATTATGTCTAGTTTTATTTGTACTTTTCATTGTTACCTTTTTGTATTTTAAAAAAAAAAAAAATTATTAAAATGCTCTTGCACCACAGATATTTTTTTAATGAGGGAAAATTCAAAAGAATGACACTAAATTGGCCCTAGTGTCTGAATGTGAGTGTGAATGTTGTCTGTTTATCAGTGTTGGCCCTGCGATGAGGTGGCGACTTGTCCAGGGTGTACCCCGCCTTCCGCCCGAATGCAGCTGAGATAGGCTCCAGCACCGCCCGTCATCCCAAAAGGGACAAGCGGTAGAAAATGGATGGATGGACCCCAAACAGCAAGGAGGTGTGCAGGTGAAGAGTGTTTAATGCCATCCATCCATCCATCCATTTTCTACCGTTTGTCCCTTTCGGGGTCGCGGGGGTGCTGGAGCCTATCTCAGCTGCATACGGGCGGTAGGTAGGGTACACCCTGGACAAGTCGCCACCTCATCACAAGTCCAAATACAAACATAAATAGGGTGCAGCCGGGAAATGCACCAAAAATGCACCCGGAAAAGCTGTGCATGAAAAAATACAAGTCCACAATCAAGTGCAGCAGGGAGAATGCACAGAAAAGCACAAGGAAAGCAGTGCATGAAAACATAAATGCTTATAGCAAACAAACACAAAGCAATAATCTGCATCCTGCTAACCGTGTTCACTCTTAACTCCAGACAAGGATCCCACACCCACTAAGAAGTGACACTGGCCTTGAAAGCCCTCAGGAGATACTCAGCAGCAGGTGAAACACATCATTGCTAATCACCTGCAGGTGATGAGAATGCTCAGAAGCAGGGCAACACAAACCGAACAGGAAGTAAGAACAAAATAAGCAAAACAGGAACTAAACCCAAAACACGGGAAAAAGCACCCCAAAACCAAACAATGACACGTAGTTTCAGGTCATGACAGACATCGCTGTCAACGCATGGGGATATGGCACCGCCTTACGGAATGTTTACGATTAAAACCCAACAAAAATTAAATTATAGTCAGTGTATCCCACTAATAAAGTAATATTTGCGTAACTTTAACTAACTCTGATCCACACCTTTGAAACTTTCAAAATCTGTCTCCCTTGGAGTAGCCATTTTACCTGGTATGGCAGCGGTAAGAATAATACTAAACGACTACGGCGCAAATTTTCGGGACTTATGCGGATCCCAAATACACAACAGCAGGTACCAAAAGGCAAGAAGAGTCTGTTTGGCATAATATGGTGAAACAAAAACCCGGATAGTTTGTCTCCTAGTAACATTTTGGGGTCCTTATACACACACACCATTATAATACCCGTATGTTGAAGCACAGTACGTCTGACTATGGGAGCCCTATTGCTCCGCATTTCATTAGGCGGTGCGGCTTCGTAGCTTACCAAAGTCGTACTAAAACATTTTGACGGATTTTTGAGCGCCGTGTGTAACGTTTTATATTCTCAATGAAACATCGAAGTTTTCGTGTTGCTTTACTTGCTAGCGTCATGTATTGAACAGGCGCCGATCTTCAATCCACACGTATCTCTTATGTGTGACTGCCATCTACTGGTCACACTTATCATCACACCGTGTACCAAATAAAACTGCTTCGACGTGGGTAAGCACAACCAGAATTAATATGTGCATTAGACATACCGGGTTATAAGGCGCACTGTTTTTTTTTGGGGGGGGGGGGTTTCAAGATGGTGCCGCTGTAGTGGCTGCTGGTGGCAGGAGCTCTGTGCTCTTGTGTCATCCTGATGTTTCCCTCTTGTTTTCAAGTGGGTTTTTTTGCCTTTTGGTTCAGGACCCTTTGGGACTGTGTGACAAGGGGTGGCACTTTCGTGACTTCTGCGGTGTTTTATTGTGAACTTCTGGATCTGCCTCCCGGGAGCCTTTTGGCCATGGAGACCAGCTGCTGGGTCTCTGCCACACCAGAGTCCGTTTGGAGAGACTGGAGTCTCCTTAGACGCATTCCTCGCTCATCCATGCGGACTGGACACTGGCCGAGAGTCGGTGGGCGGCCGAGGGTGGGGTCGGCTCTCTTGGTTGCTTTGTTGGGTCTGCTCCTGTCTCTGGCCATGCTCCCCAGACCCCAGCAGACGATGACATGGCACACCGCAGAGGCCACCACAGTCTATATGTTTTTTTGTGTTGTTGTTTTACTTTTGTAGCTGGTTGCATCAGCTCTGCTCTTTTAATGTCTTTAATGTCCTTTGTGTTTTTTGATGTTTCCCTTTTACACACATGCTTATGTGTGCTATGGCTATGGGTTTTTTTTCCTTTGGCTTCAGTCTGGACCCCCTCTCCAGGGGCCCAGGCTTAGACTGAATTTTTTTTCTCCCCCCGCCTCAGCGTTTACCCGTTTCTCACCTTTTTTGTAAGGGGCGCCGGAAGTTGGCAGACCCGTCAGCGATCCTGTTCTGTCTCCCTGTGATGTTTGTCTGCTCTTGAATGGGATTGTGCGGAAAATATTAATTCCCCTCGGGGATTATTAAAGTATTTCTGATTCCGAATGTCGATTTTTGCAAAGATTAAATCATTTTAAGTGTGCCTTGTAGTCTTCGAAATACGGTAGTTCTCATCCTATCTGACTTCCCTTTCAGATCTATCTGAACTTCAACTCCAGGCTCAAGGCGTCACCCAGAACTGCCAAACGAGCTGAGGAGGAGGAGGAGGAGGACCCGAGCATTCCCAGCGCCAGCACCAGCGCTCCCACACAGCCCTTACTGGCCCAGCATGAGGTCTTCCTGGAGGGGACGGTCCTCGGTGCGCAGCGGGTGTGAGGCTCCCGCCCTGGCCCCCTTTTTTAAGAAGTGCCTCTTAATGTTTTGCTACCATGACAAAAAACACTGCCACCCTTACAAAAACAATGGCCGCACACAAACTGAGCCCCCCATCACTGTGGCAACCGTCACTCCTGGAAGAAGAACATTTGATTACTATGATTTTTTTTTTTTTTTTTTTTTTTGGTCCGTGGCTTCAAGGGAGGACAGTTGAAATGATGCCCCCAATATGAATAGCTTTAAGTCACATTTAACATTTCTATCAATTGAAGTTTTATTACCTTTTTTTTTTGGTTTTTTGGTTATTTTGAAAGGAAAAGGAAAAGAAAAAAAAATGCACTGGAGGCACTTCATATCATTCCATACATCCCATAGTGCAGCTTTGGTATTTTTGTTTTTTTTATCCGTCAGTATTATTCTCAAACTTGTTTAAAATGAAGGTGACATTTATTCACGGTCCGATATTAAACCGGAGCTAGTGGGACACTCGTTCATAATAAGCTATCAGCTTCTGAGGACCACCATGACGGTTCGCCTGTAGCGACATGGTACGCTCGCTCTTCACGGTCGGGCTTATGGACTACAGTATTTGTCGCCGGGATGTAAAAAAAAAAAAAAAAAAAAAAAAAAAATACTGGTTTCCATACCCTCTGCGATCATTGTTTACATGCTGTGGTACTGCCATTTCTGAGACGTGTTTGTTGTTGTTATGTTGGACACAAAATGGCCGTCTGGGACCACCATCGCCGTCACTGTTGGGCTGCGGGTCATTAAGTGCTCATCTCACTCCAGAGGTCCCCTACTTCCTTTCTTTGTTGTAAAGAGCATCGGGAAAAGTGTCCTGTTTGTTAGCGTAAATGAACATTGTGTGGCTGTGTGCGTGCGAGAGACAAAACTCATCGTCTTTGTGTGCTTCTCTGAATGCTAAAAATCATTGGACTATCATTGCTATTATTTTAAGAGGTGCCACTACTATTCGGTGTCGTTTTTGGCCGTTCGCTTACATGGCAACAATGTTTTGGTGACAAAAAAATTGTTACTTTTTTAACAAAAAAAATGGAAACATACGAGGTAAAGTGGCGTTTTTTTCACTTAAGTGT